>NW_006207036.1:1132316-1147650 GCF_000334495.1 Tupaia belangeri chinensis
TGTGAACTGTACATACAGGAATCAGGGTTGTGCAATCCTTATGAGACTCTAATGCCTGATAATCTGAGGTAGAGCTGAGGCAGGGACACTAGTGCTAGGAAGCAGCCATGAATACTGAATAACACTAACAGAGAGGTTTGACTACACAGAGACTATAATAAATCAATTGCTTGCAGACTCATCAACCCTATCAGTGAGTGGCAAGTGACAAGCTGCATCTGGTGGCAGGATTTATAGTAGCAAGTGAGTTGATGTACTTCAGTTGTTCAACTGCCTCTGGTGGGGACACTAGTGCTAGGAAGCAGCCATGAATACTGAATAACACTAACAGAGAGGTTTGACTACACAGAGACTATAATAAATCAATTGCTTGCAGACTCATCAACCCTATCAGTGAGTGGCAAGTGACAAGCTGCATCTGGTGGCAGGATTTATAGTAGCAAGTGAGTTGATGTACTTCAGTTGTTCAACTGCCTCTGGTGGCAACCTTTAAGTCAGAATTTGACACTTATTTTAGTCCTTGGATGGTCTGTTCATTATGATTTTCAAAGAATTATTTATTTAATTAAATTATTTTATTTATTTATTTATTTTAATTTGACCAGAGAGAGACAGAGAGAGAGGGAAAGTGAGCAAGTAAGCCACCAGGTCCTGGGCATGAACCATGGTTGGCCAAGTGGGACTCCAGTGCCTTCACCACCATACCACCTGTTGGCTTCTAGCCTGCCGAATAGTTTATTTACCACTGGTATTGTGCGTCTTTTCCACACTGCACACTTATCTCAGTCACAATTTTGGTAAGCCCATGAGCTAAACCAAGTCAAAATGAGTAAAAATACAATGTCACTGGACAGCTTCTTTGAAAAGAGGGAAAGACCCAGCGATGAGACAGCATAAGTCTTCAAGACTGACAACAAAAGGAAAATTGCATTTAAAAGAAAGCACCAAGAGTCTTACTTAAATTACGGGCCCATTGTGACAAGTGCTTCACATTCTCCAATTTTGTTTTGTATAAGTGGTGGTCAACTTTCCAACAAAGCCACAAAACTTTCAAAACTGCTTCATCACATAGAGACCAAGCACCCTACATTCAAACACAAGTCTTTGGAGTTTATTAAGAGAGAAAAATAGTGAATACAAAGAACAGAGGCAATTACTGAAGGGCCACCACTACATCAATGTGTCTGCACTGGGCTTCTTTCTGGTCTCACTACTCCGGAAATCTTACTCATTGTGTTATCCATAGAGAAATGCTGGCTAGCCAAAAAATGTCACCTGAACTTAACAATGTTTTGGACGATGTCACTAACATACCAATCACATTAAAGTAAATTCGCTTAGCTTATGTGTGTGTAACTCTGAAGAGATGGAAGCAGAGCACGTGTCTTCTCTTAAAGACCTTTTTAAAGGTAGATCACAGGCCAGAATATTTGATTTATGAAAGCCACTTAAGAAATTTCTTTAGGGAAAAAGTCACCATTCACAGCACATTTCAGTGAAACAGAATGGTTCTCAAAATTTGCTTACTTATGTGATTATTACACCTGCTTAATAAATTCAATTTGTCATTTCAGGGGAACACAATGATTGTATTCAAGTCAGCAGATTAAGTGGCTGCATTCAAAGACAAACTGGAATTATGGGGGTGGTGGGTGAACGTTGGGATTTTTTATGTTTTAAGCATTAGAAGTGATTTTTGAAAGAGATTGACCCAGGGCTGATTTTCTCCCAGCTGTTGCATGATCTCCTATCTCAGCTATCACAAGATTGAGCATTGCTTCCCAGCTGTAAAAGACAACCAAACTCAGAAGAAATAGATCTGCCATCCATTCATGAATAAGCCAGTCAATTGACTTTGCCTTCACTAGAAGAGGATCAAGTGCTTGAGATCACAAAGGATGGTGGCCTTAAAAGTATGTCTGAGGTTATTTAAAATCTCCATATATTGTGGATTACAGTCAATGTGGACTATCCTGAGATTGATTGCCACAGAACTACAGAATATTTCATTTCCATTTTCATCATCTATCTTGGTGAAACAGGGTTTTCTGTAGTGATAGCAAACAAAACTAGATTACAGAGTAGACTGGAAAAAAGTAACACTTGGGGTGTCACTGTCTCCCATTACACCAAATGGGACCATCTAGTTGCAGTAAAACAAGGTCAGAGTTCCCATTAATTTGTATAATGGTGAGTAGAATAATTATTTCATTATATATTACAATTTAATCATAATAGAAATAAAGTGCATAATAAATGTAATGAGTCTGAATTATCCTGAAACCATCTCTCCCTGCTGGTCTGTGGAAAAATGATGCACACGCTGGTCCCTGGTGCCAAAAAGTCTGGGATCACTGCTCTAGAATACACATAGTTCACTAATTTGAACCATGAATGTGAAGGTATAAATATTAAAATCCCTGACAAATGTTCTGCAAAAATAAGTTATTATAGATTGAATATGTTTAAAGAGATTTGTTTTGGGGAGATTTTTTTGCAATAGGGCATGTGCAATTGCTGGAGAGACAGAGAGAGATAGACAGAAAGCAAGAAATCACCCTCACCCCCAGACGGGATAGTTATGCCACAATCTCTTCGCTTCTATTTTCCTCTTGGGACCTTGGATCTTAGTAAATATTTTTATGAGTTAGAAGCCACCAGGTCCAGGATGTGAACCATTGTCGACCATGTGGGAGTCCAGCAACATAACCATTATGCTATCTGCTGGTATCAGGTTAAGTATTCCTAATCTGAAAACAGAATCTGAAATCTGAAATGTTCTAAAGTCCAAAGAGTTTTGAACACTAACATGATACCACAGGTAGAATATTCTACACCTAACCTTGTATAATGGGTCATGGTGAGAATACTGCAATACAAACATGTTGTTTAAGATTTTTTTCAGGCACATGTATAATCTACCAAGACTGACTGTTGAGGACAGAGAAAGCCTGAATATACCCTTAACAAGCAATGAGATTGAATCAGTAATAAATAAATTCCCAACAAAGAAAAGCAAAAGGTCCTGATGACTTCACTTCTGAATTCTACAAAACTTTTGAAGAAGAGATAAACCTCTATTCTACTCAAATTATTTCTAAAGACAAAAAAGGGAAGAAACACTCCCAAATTCATTTTATGAAGCCTCCATCACCCTCATTCCCAAAACAGAATAGGATACAACAAGAAATGAAAACTACAGATCAATATCTTTGATGAATATAGAAGCAAAAATTCTCAACAAGATACTAGCAAATCATACCTAACAACATATAAAAAAGATTACTCATCATGACTAAGTAGGCTTTATTCCAGAGATGCTACGGTGGTTCAATATATGCAAAACCATAAATGTAATACACCATATTAACAGAAAGATAAATATCATATGATCATTTCAATTAATGCAGAAAAAGCATCTGACAAAATGAAACATCCCTTCATGATTAAGAATCTCATCAAAATTGGCATAGAGGGAATGTTTCCAGTGTAATAAAAGCCATCTATGAAAACCTATAGCTGACATTATACTGAGTGGGGAAACACTCAAAGATTTTCCACTAAAAACTGGCTGCCCACTGTTTCCATTCCTTTTCAATATAGTGCTGGAAGTTCAAGCCAATGCAATCAGACAAGAGAATGAAAAAAAAAAAGGCATTCAAATAGGGAAAGAAATGATCTCTATTTATAGGTGATATGATTGAATACGTAGAAGACCCAAAGGTATCCCTGAAAAACTTCTTGAAGTAATAAATGAAAACAGTAAAGTGGCAGGATACAAAATTGACTTTCTAAAATCTATAGCATTTGTATAATATAAACAACAAACAGACAGAGGTAGAACTGAATAAAGTAACCCCATTTATCATAGCCACAAAAAAAATAAGATATCTAGGAATAAATCAAACCAAGGAAGTCAAAGACCTCTACAAGGAAAACTATGAAAATCTTAAAAAAGAAATTTAAAATGACACAAAAACGTGGGAGGATATCCCTTTTTCCTGAATTGGGAGAATTAAAATGATCAAAATGGCATTTATACCAAAATTAATGTATATACTTAATGCAATCCCTATAAAATTACAAGAGACATTCTTCCAACATAAGGAAAGATAATCATAGAACTTGTCTGGAATCATAAAAGATCCTGTATTGCCACAGCAACCTTGTGCAAGAAGAGTGGAGTGAGTGGCATCTCTCTCCAAGACCCCAAAATATATTGCAAAACTGTGATAATCAAAACAGTATGGTATGGTCACAACAACAGGCATATGAACCAATGGAATAGAATAGAGACCCCAGAAATAAGCCCCAATATATATAGACAATTAATTTTTGACAAAGAATACCAGTCAATCCAGTGGGAAAAGGAAACTTCTTTAGCAAATTGTGCTGGAAAAACAGTATCAACTTGCAGAAAGATGAACCTGAGCCTTATCTCTCACCATTAACAAAAATCAACTCAATGTGATTTAAAAATCTAAACCTAAGACCTCAAACTATAAAACTTCAGGTGGAAAACACTGGGAAAACTCTGGGAGACATTGAGGTAGGCAAGGACTTCTTAAATAAGACCCAGAAAGCACAGGCGATCATCTCCAAAACATTCAAGTGGGATTACATCAGATTAACAAATTTCTGCATGGCAAAAGATACAGTAAATAGTGGAAATCAACAGCCCTTAGAATGGGAGATTTTTGTAAACTATGCCTGATACAGGACTGATAACCAGAATACACAGGGAGTTCAAGCAGCTTATCTTGAAAAAAAAAATACCCAATTAAAAGAAGGGAAAAGGAGCAGAATAAACAAACAACTCTAAGGAAGACATAGGAACAACCACAAAGCATATGAACAAATCCTCAACATCCCTCCTCATACAGGAGGTGCAGATCAAAACCACAGTGAGATACCAACTAATCGCATCAGAATGGTGCAGACTGAAGAATAATAAGATAAGTGCTGGTCGGAATCTGGTGAAAGGGGAACTCTCCTACACTGCTGAAGGGAGTGTAAATTGGATCAGCCACTGTGGAGAACAACATGGACATTCCTCAAAGATCTACAACTAGAACTTATATGATCCAACAATTCCACTCCTGGTTATTTACTCAAAGGATAGGAAAATGCTCTGACAGAAAAGTGCTTGCACATCTGTTTATTGCAGTATTATTCACAATCACTAAGACATGAAACCAACCCAAATGTCCACAAACAAATGAATGGATTGGAAAAGTGTGGCACATAAACTCTATGGAATACTACTTAGCCATAAAAGCAAAACAAACAAACAAAAAACGACCCTGGCATTTGATAGAAAGTGGTATGGAAGATTTATTGCTGAGTGAAGCAAGTCAGACTATGAGAGACATTATATGTCTCCACTTAACATATACCGACTGTCCACCCTCTATGGTGGAAATTGAAAGATAAGAGGACATAGAAGCATTAAAACTGGTTACAGATTCTGGAGACAATGTGGGAAGAGGGTGTGAGGGGATGAGGGTATAAGGAAAGAAATTAAGGAGTAAAATAGAGAGGCAAGACATTTATGGGACACAATGGGTTATCTATTTTTAATAATGACTTTTGTATCTTCAACTGGACTGCTGTGAAATGTATTCATGTTGGGTAAATTCCACTTATAAGCAAAGTGATGTATAGTGTTTAAATGTGTAACATTTACAGAAAATTTAAAACTTTTAAAAATCACAAGAAAAGATTTCCTTCAGGCTATGTGTATAAGTCATATAAAAACCATGATAAATGTCCTGCTTAGTATTGGGTCCCATCCCTAATATATCTCTTTATGTATATGCAAATATTCTAAAATCTAAAAAAATCCAAAATTCCAAACACTAATGGTCCCAAACAATTTGAATAAGGGGTACTCCAACTGTATTTAATAAGTTCTCTCCTTGTGCCTATAGTGAGTAGACAAAACGAAACTGGGACAGAAGCTAAGGGCAAACAGTATAAAAGTAATCACTGACAGAACAATGATCTAGGAAAAATATTTGAAATGAGTGGCAACCAGGAGTTAGAGGCAAGAGCGTAAATGGCTGGTCTGAGTTGCATCATGAGGAAAGACTCTGGTTAAAGGGCATATCTAAGGCCAGAGTCCATAGAGAATGGCACATCTCCTGTAGAGGGATGCCCTCGCTCCTCTTACATTGACACACATACTTTAAGCCAGTTGAAATATAACTCCTTTCTGGAAAGTATCCTATAACTTCCTGGAGAAAGTTAGTAACTCTTGGTCAATATTTTTAAGAACTTGGGTCAAATGTCTGGATCATAATTATTCATGGGTCACTCTTCCTCTAGTCCTTTCTTAGGACTAGAATAATATCTTAATCATTTTAGTTTTCCTTAAGCTTAACAGCAGTAACTATAACACAGTATTCACTCATATTTTTACTATAGTTTGCTAAGGAAAGATCTAGGTATTTATTCAGTCTCAGAACTTTTAAAAATTGTATTCTTTGCTCTCATATTCACTGCAAATATTATAGACTATCTCTGAATTATGTAAACCTATTTGTAAACCCTTTATTACCCAACCTCTTTCTAATGGGTCAAAGACCCCAGACTTTTCCCCTAAATTTTTTGCTCATTTTATAAGCACACTCCCTAGTTCCATGTTACAGAGCCTCCCTATACTTGTTATTAGCATGATGATGCATCCAGAAATCGTTGTCATGTTCTGTCTCTATCGTCCCTCATAGCAATTTAAACCTTCTAATCTAGTTGTGAGGTGATACCAAATAAAATAACACAGTATATTAGAGTAACTGTTAAATCTTTAAAAGTCAGAATAATGTTATTCTCTCAAAAACTAGAATGATACTAACTAAAATTGGTTATTGAACTGAAGCAAATATGGTAACAAAATTTGGCCTTCAGAGCAGGCAGCTAAATATAATTTAACAAAACCAGAGATAACTATATACTTGGATAGTTGAGTGTATATTCTTTGTATATATACATATTTATATTTGGGTCTGTATATTTGTGGAAATATACACATGTATATTTATATGCATGTATTTATGCATATATGTGTACACGTGTATGCATCTGTATATGTGTTTGAATATATATACACACACATGTGTTTCTATACTCTGTGTGCAAGTGTGTGTACATTCAATTCTACAACTATATACACCTGTAGAAACATAAATAAATCTAGAGCACCTTAAAATAAGAAGAAATGGATAAGAGAAGGGAAGGTTTTTTTCTCAAAAATTTAACAGCAGATAGAAAACCAAAAGTACAGACAGAATTTGGTTTAATGAAAGATTTTTTTTGCTTTAGTTTCATAATTTTATACCACTGATTGAGGGATAGAGCAGAGGTTAGAGTGGTGAGGCTGGACGCCCTGTCACCACTAGATCAGTTCCTTCTTTTGGACACTGGCTTCCTCAGAGGTGGAGAACGAGGAAACCCACTAAAAGGCAGGGATGGAAAGCAGTTGAGTCTTGCAAACAGGGGGAGCCTCAGATGTGGTGCTGGCAGCCACCCTCTGCGGGCCCTGGGCTAGAGTGTTGGCATGCCCGTCCCCGTCTGCTAGGGAACTCGAGAGAGCATCTGGTACAGGCTGTGACAAGATGGCAGGGCAATTCAAATGGCAACATCCTGAGGTTTCGCCCAGGGGTGTTAAATAAAGAAGAAAACCTCTCTCTCATCTGTTTACCAAAATTTTTGTACTTAAAATAACCTGTCTTTTCATCCTGAGAACTAATGACTTCAGGCAGTTGTAAACAAAGTATCTGTTTGAAATTCAGAGTTTAGTCTGTTTGGCCAGGGGCAACCTTATTTAGCAGCACAAATTATGTCTAAATATGGAAAAAGACAGGTGGTCAGGGTAGAAAATTACACTGAAAAATCTTCTTCCTTTGGCTGACAGCTCTAGCTCTTTGAAAGTGAGAGCGAGCTGGTCAGTTATCAGGAAAGAGTTGTCAGCGAAGGGTTACTTGTGGACAGTTATGTAGACAGGGACACTGGCATGTTTTTTAGAGCCAAGGAACAGGATCTAATTGTCATGCTGCTATGTCATATTTCTAATCTCTTTTTATTATATGCCATGAATATTCCAATCAGATAAAATGAAAATTGAGAATATAAACCTTAATTCTGGTTTGTAATTTTCATTGGGCTACATGATGTGGGTGGTCCTACCATTTCATAGCCAATATTTATTATCAAAAGAACACAGAACAAACCCCTAAGCACCCTGAATACCCCTTGTCCCATGTATAAGGTGGATGATATGATGGTGCCAGCCAGAAACAGCTGGTAGAAGATTCTGGTAAGAAGTGCCAAGGCAAATTTAAAGTGTGACACAATGGATACATGCTGTTATTTTGGAGGAGAATTTTATTTTGATCAAAGCATTTGGAATACCAAGTGAATAACAAGTTTAACTCTGAAACACTTAGATATACTTGGAAAAGGGAGAAAACGGAAAGATAATTTCGATGGTGGCACCAAGCAGCGACACCCTGCAACCTATGATGGGTACATTTAGTACATTTAGTAATGTCTGGTGTAGCGTTTTTTACTGTTCTGGTGAAACTAGCAAGAAAGTCAGTTTACCTGTCTGTAGATTAGAGACTCATGTCTACTTTAGAAATTAAAAATCACCAACCTCAATTTTACCTGATGTCATGATTTTATACAAAGAGCCCAGTTTGGTTGTCTGGAGTATAGATTCAATGTAACTGCCAAAGAAACGGGAGATGGAGGCTGTCAGCCATTAGTACTGGGGTTTACAGAATGTATTTACTCTCAGTCACACATCAGACAGCAACAGAAGACAGAAGAAAAAAAGCAGGAGTTCTGGAAGATTCTACTCCCAGGGCAGGGTCAGGAAGAATTACCATCAAAGAAAAAGTTTTGTGATACACTCACCAGGCCCAAGAAAGGCAGGTGAGTCTCCTTTGTGAATTGGTATTCCTTAATCTGTATCTGGCAATGAAAATTATTGGATGGATTGAAAAACCCTTCGTACACACTGAAAGGTCTGAGATATTTTTCTGATATAGGCAAACTTTACATCACTCCCCAATTTATTAAAATAGTTGCTCTTTCTCATTAATATTTAATGAGTAGATGAAGAGCCCCCTTGACTCAACAGTTCCAGAAGGGGGCTCTGCTCAAGGGCTGTTTTCCCCAGCAAATTTTCCTTTCCACCATCAAAATTCAAAAAAGCGTAGACCTGCTGGTCCCTAGCAGCTGTGACACCATTGGAATGTGAGTCGGTGAAACAGCAGTAAAGAGTCCCTGGTCACTTTTGGATATCCAACTCTGAGTAACATTTTAAGTCCAGGACTTAATTCTTCCCCACAACTTTCTATTTTCACGGCTACAGCCTCCATTCATTAATTCATTTGAGCAATAGTTAAGTGTCTACTGTGTGTTGGGCAGAGTAGACAATGACAGCACTTTCCTCATCTTTATTTTCTTTACAGTTACCAGCCTTACAAAAGTAAAAGGCAGACGAAATAATTAAAAAATGTCAAGATTTACAATTACCCACTTGGCAGACTCTCTTATCTCAAACCGGAGTGTACAGTTTTTTACCTCCTGAAAAAGCATTCTGAGAGGGCCTGGTCAGAGGAAGAAACACCAGCTTCTAGGTGTTCTAAGACATGCTCAAGTCACATAATGCTGGATAGAAGTACTATACAGACCAGAGCTCAGAAGAGTTGAGATACTGTTCACGCTCTTTCTCCTACAAATGTGGTTTTCAGATACTTATTTCATTTAACATGAATCGTAGAATC
The DNA here is from genome assembly GCF_000334495.1 of Tupaia belangeri chinensis. NCBI lineage: Eukaryota > Metazoa > Chordata > Mammalia > Scandentia > Tupaiidae > Tupaia > Tupaia belangeri. Next base: position 1,142,108 of record NW_006207036.1, read on the forward strand.
TTTTGCTTAAATTATATACTACTAGAATATAAAAACAGATAAAAGTAAGTTTTTCAATAGAATTTGGCCCAACAACTGGTAGTTGAACCTTTCCTGGGAGGTCACCAAGTCACTGTGGAGAGGGTTCTGCAGATTTCCTCCTGAAAAGGCCAAATAAGATGAAGAATCTAAACCTCTTAGAAAACTTAAAATATGTGCTTGGTTCTACTATTTTTATTTTAATTTTTTTTGCATTTACCTTCATATAGGAATTAAAGAACCACATCAAATAGGAAAAAAAAAGACATTCTTTTCATGATATTAAACCTCATGTAATCTTTTTTTTTTTTCTCCAAAGCAAATTTTTGTAGAGGGATTTTATGTCTTTTCCAAAGAACATCAACCTTTGCATATTGATTACTATATCTAAAACTATGTATCAGTATAGCAGTATAACTCAAAAACCATGAATTAATTTTGAATTTATAAGGATAGATCTCAGGGAAAAAAAAAGAATAAGAACAAAATAACAAATTGATGCAACAGTATAAATCAAGAAAGGAAAAAACTGGGTGTCCGTGTTTTATAAATCTCTTATTTAAATGCTGGTAGAAAAGGATGATCTAAAATAACTTGTGATTCTCATTTGTTTTAAGCTATGTGATGTAGGGACATTTCTAACTAAGCCACTTAGCCTTGTTTTGTGTGATAATTTTAATTAAGTAATGATATAAATATTATAGAGAGCCCACATTAATTGTAGACACTGCTTGTTAGAGAACAAGTGGACAGTCACTGTCTAGAAATTACTTTACCCATAATAAATATATCCCAAACCTTTTTTGCTCTTGAATAGAGATTTTATATGTTCTATTACCCCCTCAAATAAAATGAAAGCATGTTCTATTCTGAGTATTTAGTTACTTTTTATTCCCCAGATGTTCCATAAAAAGGTTTTAAATTGGAAAAATAAACACTGATGATGGTTTTACAGTGTTTGTTTACATAGTATGGGTGGTCCAAAACAAATTTCCATGGTGGATATTTGTTATCAGAAGAACTATTTATTATGCCCCACAAAGATTTTTAACAGGGGAAAAATAGTTTGGCAGATGTGCTTGAATCAATGCTGGAAGCCTTCTATCACCACCGTAAGATGTTCATTAGGTTTATCACAGAACGGACACCTAGTATTTGGTATAATTGCAAGGCAACTAGAGAAGCAGTTTTGAAACAGTTGCTCTATCTTTTATTTTATTTTATTTATTTATCTTTTATTAATTAACTTACTTTAATTTACTTTTTTTTAGAGGTTTTTGCCATAGGGTGTGTGCGCTCACAGACAGACAGAGAGAGACAGAGAGACAGAAAGCAAGAAACCACCCCCCAAGGGGGATGGCCATGCCGCAATCCCTTCTCCTCCATTCTCCTCTTGGGATATTGGGCATGCACGCACACATGCCCAGCATGAGTCTTAAGCCACCGGGTCCAGGACGCGAACCACGGTCGACTACAGGGAGTCCAGCGACATAGCCATTATGCTAACTGCTGGTCCCTTTAATTTACTTTTTTAATACATTCAACCACTGTATATCATTACTATATGCAAAATGAACTTTCCCAGCATGAATACACTGTACATTAGTCAAGTTAAAGGTATTAACATACATGTTATCATAAACAGTCACAAAAGAAATAAGATATCTAGGAATAAAACTAACTAAAGAGGTTAAAGACCTCTACAGGGAAAACTATGTTGTTAATCCTTTACAGAGAAGCTTTCAATAGACAATGAAACTAATTTAAAAACTTAAATGCTGACTTAAATCTTGGGCAAACATCAGTGTAAATTATTTTTCTCTGAAAATTTGTTTTACAGATTTTCAGTCTAAATAAGTATCTGTTATCTCAGGGATGTCACTATCGCCTTGGACATAATTGATGTAAAATAAGAGTTGAATCACACTGTGTCTAGGACTACCCTTTGGTTACATCAGAGGAGGCCACAAAAAGGACGTGGTTCTCAAGCTGGACTCTAAAGCTCCAGAAGGATTTTGATAGATCAAGGATGATTTTCCTTATGATATCTATCATGAAGAAATTTCTGCAGCGAGTAGAAACATCTACTGACTCGCTCAGACTCGAACACACATCACTGTTGATTGCGACTTTGGCCATTCTATTGTTCTAGGATCTCTCCCTGATATCTACCTTTACCTTCTTCCAAATTTCACATGTTCTTCAATTCAGATTTTTTTTTTTTTTTGAGAGGTTTTTGCTATAGGGCACATGAGCTCACCAGAAAGACACAGAGAGACAGAGAGACAGAAAGTGAGAAATCATCCTCCAGGGGTATGGCCATGCTGCAATTTTTTCTCCTCCATCCTCCTCTTGGGATCTTGGGCACACATACACACGCGCCCGGCATGAGTTTAAGCCACCAGGTCTGGGACTCAAACCGTGGTCAACTACATGGGAGTCCAGCGACATAGCCATTATGCTAACTGCTGGTCCCCAAATACTTTCTCTTTTTTTGTGTTTTGTTTGTTGTTGTTGTTTTATTTTTCTATAGGGCACATGCACTTACCAGAGAGAAACAGAGAGAGAGTGAGAAATCAACCCCCGAGGCCACACTGAAATCACTTTTCCATTCTCCTCTAAGGATTTTAGGCATGCATGTACACTTTCTGGCATCTTTTTCAAGCCAACATATCTGGGACTTGAACCAAAGAATCAGCCATGTGGGATTCAACTGCCTTAACCTCTACGTCACCTACTGGTCCTCAAATGCTTTCTCTGTAAAGTTTTCTGAAAAGCATAAGCTAGTCTTCTATTTTTCATCTCTCAATGACTCAGTTACCTTTGTGTAATCATTCCATTTCTACAATATGACATCCAAGGCTCTTTGTGGTATGATTCCTGCCTCTAGCTTCATTTGTTAATGTGTTTTAACAGATAATTAATTAGAACTTACTATGTGCCAGGCTGTGGGCCAAAATAATGGATCAGAAAAGCATGATCCCTGTCATCATGAAACTTGCATTCTAATGGGAAAGAGATGATGATAAGCAAGTGGGTAGATCAGGGAAGACCTCTATGAGACAGACACATTTAGACAGAGGCCAAATAGCAAGAAGATGTCTTCCAAGTCAGAATCTCAGGGAAAAGCATTGCAGGAATAGCAGCGTCAAGGGCAGGACTGAACTTGGTTTCTTCAAAGAAGCTCACTATGGATTTGTGTAGTAGGCCAGGGGAGACATAAGGTTGCAGATGGCTCAGAAAATTGGGCAGGGCCAGGACAAGCAGTCCTCATTGGTCAGACTCTATGGAATTTGGGTATTCTGCTTAGTACAGTGGATGCTACAGGGAGGGTTTAAGCAGAGAAGCATGCTGATTTTGTTGTTCGTGAAGGAGTGTGTACACATGCAGGGGAAATAGAGAGGACACAAACACCATCCACAGGGCTCAGTCACACCAGGATTCCCTTTCTCCAGTCCTCCAAGCTGCCAGGATCCTGAGTACTCATGTACATGCCTCAAGTGTTTTCAGGCCAACCAGGTGAGGGATTCAAACAGCAATCAGTATGTGCCTTCCAGCTTTATGGTCCAGTATGCCACCAAGAGCATCACAGAGAATCCAGGGTCATTGTCTCTTTTCTGGGAAAAGAACAGTTTTTCCACCAACCAACGTGGAGAAGTTAGAATCAGAATTTTTTCATGAAGATAATATTTTGAGCAGCAATGGACTAGTTACATGGAAGTCAAAGAAGATACTTATTCTAAAATGTAATGATACTGGTTGTGTTAAATGCAGGATTCATTGGTGCATTTAATTCATTCATCTACAAAATACTCATTGAAAATGAATATGTATCAGGCACAGTGCTAGTTCCTGGGATTACAGAGGAAGTAATAATAACAAGAGGTAGTGAATAATAACCCTTACCTGGAATATAAACATATTTACTATGTATTACTTTTGCATAGCACCCTAGGTATTTTAACTCTTCCTCAAAACAGCCTCATGAACGATATATTATCATTTGCCATTTTACAAATGAGACAACTAGAATAGAGAAATTAAGAAACTTCCCACGGTCAATCAGCTAATATAAGACAATCTATGCAGTATAGCTCCAAGAATCTACACACTTATCATATATACCATAAGGTCTCTTTGGAAAATAAAACAAGCATTGTCTTTTTTCTTGGGATATACTATCTGTTCATTAAGATAAATATTAGTAAAAATTATAAAGAACATAGTAATGAACAGTGACCCTGGATTTTGCAAGAATAGATCTTTGATAACCTGAAACAGTGACCCTCCCTTAATGATTTTAGTGAATTTAAAAAAAGAAAAAAAGAGGTCTAGTAGGTGGGTGATGGTTAGGTGCTGTATCCCACATGCCCAACTGAGCAGTTTGAATCTCAGGCCTGGTGGCTTGAAAAACGCTGTGTTGTGCATGCCCAAAATCCAGAGAAGAGATTTGAGGAGAAGGAACTGCGGCATGGCCATTCTCTTTGGGTGGGGCAATTTCCCTCTCTCTGTCTCTCTTTGGTGAGTGCATGCACCCTATGGCAAAAATCTAAAAAGAAAAAAAAAATTAAAAGATGAGAAAGTAAGAGCAATGGATTTGACCATTTGAGAAAAAAAGGACATAAAATAGAAAAATTAGAATCACAATTTTTTTTGAGGATGGAAGACTGAAGAAATTTGGAGATAAAGCAAGAGTATCAGTTGGAAAATAAGAGCAAAGACTTTAAAAAATGAGAATATACCCAAGTCCTCCCAGGTGGGGATGATCTAGCCAAAGGCAAAGAATTATACTTAAGTCAGGAAAGAATACTTTCTCTGCCAAGTTTTCAAGCAAAGAGGAAGGGATTTAACCAGAAATAAAATGTAGTACAAATGAAAGATCAAGAAAGTAATTCATATTATATGGTCATATTAATGTAAATATCATCTGGGACGTGGAATCATACATAACATTCCCGAGGACACTAAGTGTCAGTGAATCTCCAGATAGATATATTATGTATTCATACTGAAATAGGACTAGAAGATAACGGTAGAAATCAATTGCTTACAATTTGTCACTTCGCATAATATTCAGACTTTGTTTTTGTATGTTAACAATAAAGAACACATCATCAAACATGTTCAGGTATTCTCATTTTGTTTCAAGATTATCAAAATCCCTCAGGCATTGCTAAGAGAGCAGTCAAACTAATTGAGTCAATGTAATTAAGATGCCTGATCATTTCCATCCACCTCAGGGTCATGTAAAATAACTCTACAATGGTATTTTAGAAGGGATTATGAGGGACCAGCAGACGGCACAATGGTTATGTTGCTGGGCTCCCATGTAGTCAGCTGCAGTTAGAATCCTGGATCCGGTGGCTTAAAACTCACACTGGGCATGGGAACCAGCGTTAGCGTAATGGCTATGTCGCTGGACTCCCACGTAGTCGACCGCGGTTCGTGTCCCGGACCCGGTGGCTTAAAACTCATGCCGGGCGCGTGTGCATGCGTGCCCAAGATCCCGAGAGGAGAATGGAGGA
>NW_006207036.1:1147771-1174989 GCF_000334495.1 Tupaia belangeri chinensis
ACCAAGGAAACAGGAAAAATCCCCCAAAAAAAAAAAAAAAAAAAACCTCACACTGGGCAAATGTGCATGAGTGCTCAAGATCCCAAGAAGAGAATGGAGAAGAAGGGATTGAAGTTCGACCATACCCACTGCGGGGTGATTTCTTGCTTTCTGTCTCTCTCTGTCTCTCTGGTGAGTGCATGTGCCCTATAGCAAGACTCTCAAAAAAAAAGGAGGAATTATGAAAACACGCCTACCAGGCTGGGGATAACCTACTATGCCTCATGGGTAATACACGTAGACACTTACATCTGGATATCCATAGCTCGAAGCCAACTGTGAAGTTATGAATGAATGAATGTATACAGAACTAAACAGAGAAGAGACAGAGAGAGAAAGAAAAAATGCTACCAGACTTTCTCCATAAACCACTGTGATTGGTGAGATGTGCATGGTTGTGTCTGAGCACTCATTACTCCACTGGGGTTGGGTGTCACACATCATCGTCAAGAACAGGTGTTGGCATCGCTTACAGCTCATTCATCATTAGGATGCAGCGGTGTTAACATATGCTGCGTTAGTGCTAATCGTGTTTGTTTTTACAATCAACGTTGCTCTGCCCTTCATCATGCCAAAGAGATAAATGTTAGATGAGCAGAAACAAACCTGGAGCATCGTATTATTTACTTACTCAGGTCTCTATTCTCCCTTTCCTCTACCCCAGCCCAGTTCCCATGCCTGAGACCTATAAATTCTCAGACTTTAAATGTAAGATTTTAAGATAATTTAAAAGTATAGAGAAAGTGTTTTTAAATTACACTTGGTGCAAACTTATTAGAGAAGTCCTGTTTAAACCTTTAATTTCTGATATTGATTTTATGTTGTTCATTGAACTCTAGATCATTTAATCAATGGCATTGTATTTAAGAGACTATTTAGAGATTAAGATTTAAAGACAATTAAATGTGAATTATAGACAGCTAATCTTGCTGTTCAATTACTAAAGTATCTGATCAGAATAAAAGGTTTAGCAGGAAGCTTATAATCAGACCTATACAGCAATATGTCATAAATATTCATTGATTAGTTGATGTCTGATTTAATGAAAAGACTCAAAAGCAGAATTTTCTCCCTTCAGTATAGTTAAGGTTTTCATTAAGCATATCACTTGACTTCAGCGTAACACATGAGAATTTGTTAATTAATTAGTTCATTCAGGATCTCTAATTTGCAATTTGCATACCAACTGTTAGTTCTTAAATAGACTTTGTAAAATGTTTTTTAAAAAAGTTTTTCTTAAACGTTTGCCGTCTTTACCTTGGCTTTTTCCATATGCTGACAAGAGTTTTGCTAAGTGAATTAAATTTCAGTGCAATCCTTATAAATAAGATAATTTCTAAATTGAGGAGTGAACAATGAGGCTATACAGCCAAGTAATTTTAACAGCTAGGAAATTTGTTATAAGTGTTGTTTTCAGCTTTGATTTGCTGTCTCTGTGTAAGTGTGTGTGTGTTTATGTGCCTCTGCATGCCAGTACTATGACAGGCCATATCTTCTTTCTCGTTTTGTTTTTGCTGAGTCTTTCTCATGTGCTGTTTTTCTTTTTTTTTTTTCTTTTTTTTTCATTAGGGCCCTGGCTTGAATTCCACTCTGTGGTTTTGGCATTTGACTTTCAGGTCTCTGATTGCATCCAATTTAGTATCTGGTTACTCTTTTAGTCCTTCCTGTGCACTGGTATAATATGTTCTTGAGATAGAAAATTGTTTATTTGATGAACTTTTAGCATCTTGAACTTTTCCTTTTTCTGTTGATATTTTCTTAATTAGTTCCTTCTTTTATGACCTAATTCTATGAGAATCTTCTTTCTTAAATATAATATTTCACTTATTCTGACTATGATCTTGGCTCTTATGGTAATACTCAATAAAATTTTATGCACTAAAATTATTTCAAATTTTCACTCAAATATTAAATAAATTATCCAGGCAGAGTTTTGTCATAGGTTATTCAACCAGTTATTATAAAAACTTGAATTTTGCAATGAGAATGAATTGTCAGAAAGACAGCCTGGAATGGTGATTAAGCATTTAGACTTTGGAATCAGATTATTCAAATTCTGTTTCTTCCATTATTAGCTATTTATCTTTGTACCTATTACCAAATTTCTTTGTCATAGTTTCCTCATCTTTAGAATGGAGATGATGATGTTATTCTCTAATAAAGGATTGTGGAGAAAAAAATAGTTAATAAATATTGCTTGAAACATTAGAAAGTTACTATTAAAAACATTTACTTAGCTTTGAACTTTTTTTGGCTTATCACTCTTGTTTCACTGTTTTTTCTAGGATGAAAAATTTATCTTTATGTTACCTCCAGGTGTGTACACACATGCACACAAACATGTGCATGCTACTCAAAGTATCTGAAATGTACCCATTGAGGAATTCAAAGCACTCTCTTAAATTCCAGAGGAGTCTTTTTCTATAACCTAACACTTCACTTCAATTATGCTCAGATGTCCTTTAGTTGCAGTCCCAGAGACCTGTGTTTTGTTTAACGAACCTTAGTGCCATCTGAAAAGATTGCTTAAGCTAATAGAGATAAAAGATAAAAAGCATGGAGTGCATCATGTCTCTGGGCATCGATGGTCCCTCATAGGACTCAGGAAGAAATCTCCATCCCTCAGAAGAGAAAATTACCAATCAGCAACAATTGGGCCAAGAATAGGTCAATTTTGCTATATTGATAACCACACATTCACTAACACCCTTCCCACCCATTCACATACCACAAATTTCAAGCTAATTAGGTATATGCAACTCTTATTCAATTAGTTTTTCTGTGAAATTTTACATTTTTGAATATATTGACACATATTGTAATTTTTTATACAAATGTTAAAATACTGCCGTAATTGATAGTGACTTACTCCCTGCGGTAGATCTATGCCCAAATTAAACCTGTATAATGTACTGTCTGTGCTTCATACTGTTTCTGATTATCACCACAGGAAACAAGCTATATTTAAATGTAATGAAAAAATAAGCCATGTCACTAAATCGAGAGTGAGGCATTCTCTCCCACAGTTCTTAGAATTAAACCAAACGTCCCGCCTTTAGCAATGTTAATACAAATCACATTATAGGATAATAACCTTGTCCCTTCACTTAGCATGTACTATACAAACAATAATTAAAGGGTAAAAATAATTTTTAGCATTTGGGTTATATTCTTCTGTTATTTTGAAAAAAAAAAAAACATTTACTGTCTCAATGCCTCTCTGAGAGCATTGAAATAATCTCAATAGTCTCTAGGATAATATGTACTTAGTAAGTGTTTATTGTCCAAATGGATGGGAACGCAGATGCATGTAGGTTCTCAAAAGATCTCAGTGGTCGCTAACATCTTCCTGAGGATCAGGTGTTGCCATAGCAATGTCTACTATTGAGTCTCATATTTCATTTTCCTATCTTCTTAGCTGGTTGCCTTCAGCCTCGCATTCGTGAGCCTTACTTCATATTTTCATATTATCTATTATTCATAAAACATGGAAGTATGAGGTGTGGGGTTGGCTTGTTAGAGGAAATATGTTATAAAAATGTTCACTTGTGCATTTGAGGCTGGTGAATAGAGTCAACATGAGTTAACTGAAGTTTTATTCTACAAAATGTTCAGAAGCCTGTCCATGACTTTCACTTTAATGTGTTTGGTATTAATTCTCTTAGTTCCTCTCTGAATCATAGTATTTTATAGTATGATAGAAGAAGGTCTGGTAGAAACTAGTATTTGACAGAGTCAACTGTCAGTTCAGCATTTTCCATTCAATAAAGTTGCCATCATGGAAAATAACCTGCAGACAGTGTATCATTGTGTTAGCAATAACTATAACTTATTCTCATTTTTATTCTGTAATTTATTTTTATTTTATCTGAATAACATCTTTCCTTTTTGGGGAGTTTTATATTTGGAATTTGTATCATGTACACTTATGTAATGCATGTAATGAAATGAATGTTCCCTTGTGACTTATAGTCACTACTTTAAGTTAAGCCTTCCAACATAAGTAATAAGAAATACAGGTAAAAATGTTAACATAGCTTAAAACTCTATGCCACATTTGATTTTTACTGCAAATATCTGAAAATGAGGCAGCAGATTTTTTAAAAAAAATTTCTATAGTGCCTGTGCACACACCAGAAAAAGACAGAGAGAGAGAGAGAAAGGGAGAAAAGGAGAGTGATAAAGCACACACACACACACACACACACACACACATATACACACAGGGAGAATGGCCATGCTGCAATCCCCTCTCCTCCACTATTCTCTCAAGTGTGCTGGGCACACACACACATGTGATCAGTGTGCCTTTTAACCCACTAGGTCCAGGATTTGACCCCACAGTTAGACACAAAGTATTCAGATATTAACTATCATGCCACTAGCTGGCCCAAAGGCAGTAGTTTTACCAAAGATGAAAAAAGGAGAATTTTTACTCTTTTGCAAATTTATAGTATGCATCATTGATATATATTTAAGCTATCAAAGTCAATGTGATGTCTCTTCTCACTAAGTACTCTTTTTCAAATTTATAGTATGCATCATTGATATACATTTTAGCTGTCAAAGTCAATGTGATGTCTCTTCTCACTAAGGCAAAATAAATATGTTAAAAGGATATAATTGGCATTGTTAAATAAAACAGGGTGGGGGGAAGGGAGAGAATTATGTTAGAGAATTTTCTTGCTTTATTGTCTTTAACTATTATGAATTATACATTGAATTAGACATTGATGGCATATATAAAGATGTCCTTAAAATCTCTACTAACTGGGAACCAGCAGTTAGCGTAATGGCTATGTCGATGAACTCCCACGTAGTCGATTGCGGTTCGCGTCCCGGACCTGGTGGCTTAAAACTCACGCCAGGTGCGTGTGCATGCGTGCCCAAGATCCCGAGAGGAGAATGGAGGAGAAGGGATTGTGGCGTGACCATCACCCCTGGGGGGTGATTTCTCGCTTTCTGTCTCCATGTCTCTCTCTGTCTGTCTGGCGAGTGCACGCGCCCTGTAGCGAAAACCTCTCAAAAAAAAAAAAAATCTCTACTAACTGATTAATAACACAAACATTAACTCTTGACTACAATATATATAACAATTTGTTATGGAATGCGAAATAATACGTATAAACTATTTAATGTGGCTGTGTGACATTCAAAACCATAGACAGCTCTTGATTTAGAGACAGAAACTTAACAAGTACCATTAAAGGACTTGAAGAAAATCAAAAAGGAAACACCAATTTAAAAATAAAATAATTAAGCTAAATTTCAAAGATATGGAGGCTATGGGAGATCTGAGAACAAAAAAGAGTAAACTAAAAGTAAGCCAGTTAGTAAACGCTGAACTGGTTAACGTAATAACAAGATTGTGTTGGCCATCTCTTAAGGGTCTATATTTTTATCTTACTTCTTCTTGTCTACAAAGCTAAAAATAGTATGTTTTAACAAGTGATTATTTACCTATTAAGTAACAGAAAAAGAAATGTGTGTCTTAAAAAAGAACTTTTCAGTGTATAGTACTCTTAGCAAGCTGGAAAGCCCTAAACAATAATGCAGGAGAGAGCAATTTATTTGTGCATATGTAAATTAATTTGCAGTGTTATTAAGCTTATAACATATGTTGTCATTTATCTTCAGCATGAGAAAATACTCACATGATGAGTATTTTCTAGCTAATCACTTAGATTTTTTCATAGTTTTCACCTCGAAAAATGCGATATGCTACAGTAAATGTTAGTGGGCAAAATAAATAGTAATGGAGGGAAATTGTTGATTCAAGGAAACAATGGAAAAATCTGGAAAATTGTGTGTGTATATATATAGAGAGAGATATATATAAAACATATATACATATATTATTAAAAATATAATATAGACAGTCCCTGATGTGCAAAGGTTCTTCTTGATATTTTTTACTTTACGGTGTTGCAAAAGCATTATGGGTTCAGTAGAAACCATACTTTAAGTATCCATACAACCATGATGTTTTTCACTTTTAGTACAGTACTTAATAAATTGGATATCATACGTAATACATGATTATATAATAGGTTAGTGTTAGGTTATTTTGCCCAACTGTAGTCTACTGTAAAAGTTCTGAGGCAATTTAATGTAGACTAGGCTAATTTATTGTGTTTCTTTAGATAGGTATATTAAGTACATTTTTGACCTATAATATTTTCAGCTTAGATTGTAATTCCATTGTAAGTCAAGGAGTAACTGTGTGTATGTGGAGGGTGAGGGATGGAGGTCCATGGAACAAACTTTCACGGATTACCACAAATGCACTCCAAGGAAAAAGGAGGAAGAAAAGAAAAAAGCAGGATGAGGAAGAGAAGAAAATAAGAAAAGGAAGGAAAAAAAAAAGAAAAGGAAGGGAGAAGGAGTGAGGAAAAGAAAGAGAAAGAACAAAATTAAACCAAAACTGTTTTCAAATGGTTGGTTCTGTCAGGTCCTGTTTTATAATTATATTTGGGATACTTGGAAGAATTTATAAAATCTAGTTGAAAATTCTTACTCTTTCAATATTTATTCTCTTATATAAAGATTGATACCTAAGGAGATTTCATGTTGTATGACAAACAAATCATTTAAAATATTACTTGATGAAATATGTCTACGATCTTAGAATGGAAAGCGTCATGTAACAGATACACAAAATACAGAGATTCAGAATTATCAGTATTCAAAGCAAGACAATTTTAATATTTATGTCCATTAAGGTATCCCCTGATTTCCCTAAATATGAATAAAAATGTTAAATATTAAAATATAAATATTAAATTAAGTCTTGGAAATTTTCACGCTGCATTGAGAAAATAATTTAAAAGGTGTGTTTCTCCTGTATTGCTTGATTCCACTCTTCTTGAAGTATAAAAATTATTTGTCTTATATTGCAGATTTTACTTTGTCTATCTTATTAAAATACCTAATGTCTGTGAAACTAAATATCACAATGTCTTTGATGCTGCTGTTAATCTCTTTTCCCAAAGCTTTTATTTGGGTAGCATAACAACCAAATTGAAATTAATCTCAAGAAAAAAATTACAGGCAAAAACCAAAGTCGAGCCAAAAATAACGTAAGCAGGTCCTCTCCACACTCAATCTTCCCTAAGTGTTCTGCCAGTGTACTCTCGATGTGTATATTCAATTACTACTGAGAGACTGTAAATTATGTGACACATTTTGAGTGGTCTACTGTCCACTGGGGAAATGAGAAAGATGCTGCAATGATTTCCATTTGCTCACTGACTTTGAACTCAAACTACCAGTGGCTCTCCCTAAACTGGATTTTCTGCTTGAAAGATTTGAATTTATATGTCTTAAATAAAAAAGATTATGTACACATACATAACTTATTTTTCATATGGCTTTTCGGTTTGATGTTTGAGAATTTCATTAAATGCTTAATGCTTTCGTTATGACTAGTTAATGGTATCACAGCTCTTGTGTTTTTCTGTCCGAAGCTTGCAAACGTTTCTATAGCCATCTGTCTGCATGAGGAGTACATTCAGGGTCTTTGGGAATTGTGTCATGGAAAGCTTTGAAATAACGGGGCGTAAAGAAGCAGCTGACAGTGAGGGCCAAGGGTTTCGCTCATCCCAAAAATTATATAAAAGGAAACCATCAGCTTCCTAATGAGGCTTCTTGAATTTGTCTCCTAGAAAGCTAAACCAAAGGACCTAGCTGTTTGATCGAGTCTTCTATCCAGAGATGACAGGGAACATTTCTGGAGCTAACAGTTGGTACAAAATATTGTTCTGGTTCTAAATGTGGCAATCTGTGAATTACAGATTTGACTGTTTAGGGACATAGACACTTTGAGTCTCAAGAGTCAACACAGACTGTGAATTCTGTTTTACGTGTATGTTCAAGGCCTGCCTTGAACTACAGTTAGATCCTTGGTGGAAAATATTCCAAATTCTTTGTTTTATATGCCAATACTGTTTTCAAACAGAATCAAAATTACCTTTCCCAAAATGATTATAAAATAGGTGAAATGGCACTGAGTTAGTATAAATTTCAAGAATACTATTTTATAAATGAGGTCATTTGGAGTCTTGAAAATAATTTGCTCGAAGCTGTATTTTATTATGCTGTGTTTCAAAGTCATATTTACTCTAATGCATGTTAATTCCTGCCTCCCAATCCACTAACTTACCTATCATCAACTCAAGGGTAGTCGAGAATACCTCAAAAGTATATAAGAATTTTATATATTTTGGAAAGAAACATTAATCAATCATTCCGACTTGAAATTAATATGTAACTTAAAAAAATTTTACTTTTTTTTTTTCAAATTGTTGATCAAAAATAAGTTGACAGAGTAATCAGGATTAAAAATTCAACTAAGGGTCCAGCAGGTGGTGTGGTAGTTAAGGGCACCGGACTCCCACATGGCCAAAAATAGTTCAAGTCCAGAACTTGGAGACTTACTTTCTCACTTTCTCTCTCCCTTTTTCTCTCTCTCTCTTACTATTTTCCTCTCTGACTAAATAAATAAATAAAGTTAAATAAAATAATTCTTTAAAAAAATCCTAACCAGTTTTGGGGGGAAAAGTTCAACTAAATGTAATAAATACAGATAATAATTTTATTCTTTTTGTTAAAGGTGCAACAATGGCTGATTTTACTAATTGAATTTAAAAAGTTTTAAATTTGTAAAATAGCAATGACTTATATTCAACGTGCAGCATCACAGCCATTAACTATTATCGAAGCCAAAATCCTTTTTGAATCTCTACATAGCAAATAAATAAGGAGGGTGGTCCCTCCTAGAATTAGTCTTTCTAGTCATTTATAAATGGTTAGAGTCCTCAATTTGATCTAGACCACCCATTTCAGAGAGTAATGGGTTTGTGATAAAATTATGCTACTATGATAATACATTCTTGTATTTCGATTCACCCACAGAATAAAACAGATCCTTTTTTTCTGATATTGTATGACAGAACTACTGCTGTATTTTACCTTATTTTCCAGACATTAGGCAACCAGCTCCCTAGATGTGTGTAAAGAAATCATTTACACACAGATTTTTTTTTCAAAATGCAACGTTATCATTGAAGAACAGTTTATAAATTTAATTATTTTAGGTATGTGAATATCTTCATTTATAAACTGAACCTTCCTACTTTTAGCCCCCATTAAAATAATGGCTATGCATATTATAATGCATGTATGAAGAATAAGTCTTCTGTACCTGCCTTCTATAAAATTCACTACAATATCCATATATCATAAACTCTTATAATTGGTGTAAAAAATGAAAGAAAAGTTATAATTTTATACTGCTGTTCTCATTATTTACACATAAGATGCTTTGTTTTTATATTTTAAAAGTTTATTTCAGATTTTCTGAAAAAATATTTTATTTACTTTACTTTGAAGTTGAACATTGAAAAAAAATCTTAAGACTTGGAATATATTGAATTTATTTTAAACCTATATATTTCAGGCTTGTAATAAAGTCTAAAAATTTAATAATTTAATTTATACGTTTTATTGCATGTTGATACAAAATTTATAATTTTATTAGTAAACTGATACCAAATTTGTTTCCCAAACCATATGTTTAGATTCTAAATATATTGTTTTTCAAAGCATATACTTTGGAGTTTGCATCTATTTCTTAGTTTAGATACGTTTATGCCAGAAAGTATGGCAGACTGGAAAAAAGATGGTTCAAAGCTAGCTACTCTGTTTAATAGATTCAAATTTTACAGAACATGCAAATACAAATGGTGGAGTGGATCTTTAAAACATGAACATTCTATAAAATGGTGGCAAAGATCATTCAAAATGATCAAATACATTTAGCACTTTGACATTAAAAATATCACAATAACACACTTTGTAATATTAAACACTTCATTAAATGACTGGATTCTGGGTTCCTTCCAATGTTCTAATGGGCACTGTTCCTATTTTTTCTGCATTTATTTCAGCCACCTGACAGTTCTTGCCAGCATCCCTAAGTTGAAGTATCTGAGACTTAGAATCAATCTATATTTGAATGCACTTGTTACCACCTTTGGTTTATGGTGTTAATTGAGTTATTAATTTCCTAAATCTGCTTTTGTACATAAAGATGTGCTAATATCTAGTGGTTTAAGTCAATCTAGGTGGAAATGTGATATCTTAGACTTATTTCCAGCGTAAGAGAGAGAAAAAAAATGGAATGAGTAGTCTCTGTTCCTCAAGGCTATTATTCATTCATGCAAACATTATGAATGCAGCTTTAAACAAATATTTCGTACATTCTCATCTCCCTAAAAGAACTGAAGTCTTTGTTTACATTACCTGGGGTTATAGATACATAGGTAAGAAACTATTCTCTCAATAGCTCAATAGATAAAGGAAGGGACTAATGATATAGAACATTTTCTTTATTAAAAATACCTCTGACATCTTTAAATCATCAAGATATTCTTCCAATACTCTCTGGGATCCACATCCTACTATTACTGTCAACTCGATCAAGATGTGGAGTGTCTTTACTACCTTTCCCCTGTCTAATATTCATTGCCCGTGTGTACATGCTCACATATACACACTCAAGGTTGAGGATTAAAGGGACCACCTCCTGCTTCCTTAAAATTCAAGGTCCTATTAAAGATTGTGTACATCCTAATGAGTTAGCCATGTATATGTCTGGAAAAGACTCTGTTGGTGAGGTGTACATTTACAAGACACAGTGATAAGTAAGTGAAGGAACATTGTTTCTTTTTAGAAAATGTCTGTTTTAGAAATTATCATGGCATGGTATATATACAATTTACTTGAAGACTATCTTCTAAATAAAACATAGTAATCTTTTTAAAAAAAAAAAAATTATCTCCCTGAGAGGAGAATGGAGGAGAAGGGATTGCGGCATGGCCATCCCCCCAGGGAGTGGGGGTGATTTCTTGCTTTCTATTTCTCGGTCTCTCCAGCAAGCACACACACACCATGTAACAAAAATCTCTCTCTCAAAAAATAAGTAATAAAAATAAAAATTGTATCTCAAATCTTCCATCTAATAACCAGTGATTTCTCCACAATCAAGAAGTTATTATCTTCACCACCAATAAACTCTCATTTGTATATTAACTATATGGTTTCAGGTTTTAATGTTTAATTCATATTTCATAAGTAGATAAGCAGAACAGAAAATCCCAATAAAATGGAAAAAATGAGAGTGAGAGGGATCTGGTACCCAGGAAGCTAAAAGCCTGATGTCCAAAACTAACTAAGGCCAGGGTTTCCAAATACCACAGTAATAAGAATTCACAAGATAGAGATGATTTTTATATGAGACTTTGCAAGCTCCATGAAATATAGATTATCACTTTATAAAAATATATTTATATGCAAACGTCTATTAAATATAATATGGAGGGTCAGGCAAGGAACTCACTTAGGTTCACTTACAAAGATAATAAAGTGGTACAAAACATTTTATTTTATATTTGGTACTAAACATTTTTAAATTACATAAAAATACAAACCAAGTGACAGTCAAGCATAGTTCATATCATCAAATTCAATATCTGGAGGAAAATGTTATTAAAACACGTCAAGAAATAGACATGTGTGAACTATTTTAAGGCACTGCAGTCTGTAGCGGCAAGTTATATTAAAATTTATGTATTTGTAAGCAAATTACTCTGATGTCCTTGAGACACTTATAAACACACACTCCTGATGGATTCCATATGCTGCTCATCGCTAATTACATACATAGCTCTATTTACACAAAACTAAGGAAGAAGTCTCATTAGCATTAGATTAAATCTGAGGAGCCAATCTCAATCTTCTTTCTTGTTCTCAACTATGCAAGATACCTCCATTCTTCAAATATGTGAGATTTATTCATAACATTAAAGAACTCTTGAAAGTACAATACTATTACTTCTTATGTCAAAATACAGTCCTCTCAAAAATCAGTCAATAATGGAATGTACATGGTCAATTATCAAAACAAGTGCTAGTTTTCAAAAAGGAGAGGTATGCCACAGAATTAAAACAAAACCAAAAATGTAAAGTTAGCTTAATATAAAGCTTAAATTTAGTACCAACCTTACTCTAGAATTATCAAGTGGAAGGCCCTGTTTCACAGGTCACTCCACAAGGACAGATCTTGCTTACCATTAAAGCCATCTCTTGTTTTCTAAAGACACAGCTGGAAGTATGAGTCTTTAAGTGCTTTAATACAACCTGGAACACTTGTTTAATTTTTATGGTTTTTTTTTTTAATGTTTTTGCCAAAAGACATGTTCACTTGCTGGAGAGAGAGAGAGACTTTGAGAGAGATATTTGTGGAACGTTTAACACTTCATTTATCACTTATCCTAAGCTTTAATAGATCAAGCAAATGCTATTAGCAATGAATTATAATGTTTCTGAGCAATGAAGTAAAAAGAGTAAAGCTTCCTCTGTACTTGGAGATAGGAAACTATGTGTCGTGAGCATTCTATACACCAGGGCAGATACAGTGTGCGTTTTATCCATGTCAGTGTTATAGCTGCATTAACTCAGTAGTCCACGATGTGCGAAGAATCAACATAAAAAATTCAGAGGAGAAACATATTTTATATATTTAAATTTGAAGTCTGTTTATACTAGGACTGGAGGAAATGCAGGATGTGGTGATTAATAATGGTCATTACACTGAAACTTTATAAGAAAATAGAACCAAGTCCTGTGTTTACCGTGTGTACCTAGGTTTTACTGAAAATCCTCCTACTTCAGGGGAAGAGACTGTTTTATTTATCGAAACATTACCTTAATATGTACCTACAATGACTGTGCTTGGCGACTACTGTATGTATGACAAGAAAACAAAACAGCATGAGCATTATTGATTAATTACCAAATGGAAATATTTGGTGGGGGGGACAGACAATATTTCAAATTGGTAATAAATATTAACTACGAAAACAAAAACCCAAATGCCAGTACTTGCTAGTTAAGTCCTAACTGTGTATTCACTTTATAGCTATACGTTATATTAATATTATTTTAGGGAGTAAACAAAGTTCCTATTTTATACCAGGCAATATACTCACATGGCTAGTAATCAATGAAATGTCTCTAAACATGTGAAAGTAATATATTTCATGTTAAATTGTTTTATAAACTATAAACTATTGTACTTTCATTATATTTATGTTTGTACATTCTAAAACTACTACCTACATGATTTTTGAAATATTTTTAAATTATAAGTTCTTATGGAATTAAACAAAAAATCTAATGAATATTTTAGCACCATCTGGATTACATCTGTAAGAAATATAGGTCCTGAACAAGAACAAATCACAAACAGCCTAGGAGCCCAAATCAAAAAAATAAATGCCAGAGGGCCATAGAAATAAGTAGATAAGAATTAAGAGCTATTTAGGAGAGAGCTTTAATTAAATTATTAAATATGAATTAGGGAGTAAAGAAAGCATTTAAGGATGTTACTCAAGTTTCACACTTGGGCATGTACTGAGTTAGAAATAATGAGTAGGGCAGGTTTGGGGGTGATAGATGATGAGTTCAAATTTGGACACAGGAGATAATTTCAGATCTTATATAAGGCAAGATTAAAAAAGAAATTCATCAAACACAAAGAGTCTCCTCCTTAATGACAGTTCATCTTGATTTTTTTACTTCACAAGTGAGTTATTGAGGCATTAAATGCATTTTCAACTTGGAATATTTTAGACTAACAACAGGTTTATCAGGACATAAACCCATCATCATAAGTCAAGAAACATCTGTACAGAGAACCAACAGTTGTCAAATGCTAAACCAGTTGCAAGGGGAGGAACAATCTAAGTATCTGTTATCTCGTAATAATTGTATTGTTAAAGATGTGGTTCCCTTTGATTTGAAGTTGTATTTTCTGTAAATCGACCCTTTAATTCAACATTTTTTTAATTCACCCTCCATGAAATTTATGTAGACAGGAGGTGTGTAAAATGTCATAGAGAAACAGCAGAGATAGATGCTTGAAGGGCTGTGCAAATATTTCATTTAAATGTTATGTTTTGAAAAATTGTAATTTTTAATGGTTTTTCAATATTTAACATTTTGAATGCCCCTGAAAGATGTTGTCCATGTGCCTCCTTGCTGATAGTTAGCAAGGTAACCAGCACATTTGTACAACTGTCAGAAGCAGGCTTTTGCTGGCATCTTACTACCACCAAATAATGTCTGGTAAATGTGCATTGATTAATTAGCAACATAATCATCTGACCTGTTTTTGAAATTAGACTATCCAACCTCTCTCTATCTCCTGACAGAAAGGTGCAAGCAAATATCTTTCCTGCATTCCAATGCCAGAGACAAGGTCTGGATTCTTCTGCCAGGAGCTAGCCTGCATGGTGGCATCACCCCCTCTGAAATAAAGAGGGGACCTAATAAAACCATACAGAGCAGCTTTAATGTGCAGTTAGTCTTGAGGATTTTTTTTTCCTGATTTTTAAAATGTCACATCTAAGGGTCAGGTAGTGTTTAGTGGTATAATATGACATTGTACAAAGCTGACCCACATGGGAAGGTTCTGGGTCCATATCTGGAGACCTCCCTGAGTGCACAAGACATGCATATGCCCATGATCCAGGACGGGTTGAAGCTGGGGGTGGATCATACAACACGACCTGGTGGGAGGTGTAATCTCTCTGTCTCTCAGTTTCTCATCTCACTCATGGAAGAACAAAATTTATAAAGTGAGATATAGTACACAAATTTTAAAATAATTTTGTTTTGTGGTTTGTGTTTTTGTTTTAAATAGACATATCTTTCTATCCTGTTGTTTCTGAAATGAAATCAATCCCCTAGACACAGAGATAAGCATATGACATCCCATATCCCCATTTCTCCTAGCAACACTAGTTGAAGAAAACAGAATTAGCACAAATTTTAAGCATATTAAATCAGAGTTCTTCTCTGGGACTGGCATATGAACATTCTAGACAAACTTTATCTAAGGTAGAAGAGAGTGAGGCTAACCCATGAGGCAAAGTAGAGACACAGAAAGGAGAAATGGACAGAAATGGATTGAGGAAGAACTGGGTTTGCAGTCAGTGCACTGAATCCAAGATTCAGGTCTTACCCTGAATGTATGAGTTACCATAAAAGTTTCTCACCCCAGCGGTCTAATAATTCATCCTTTTTGCTTAAGCTACTTCTTATTAAAGCTGAGAGTTTTGACTAGTAGAATAAATCTCCCCTTAGAAATAGTATACCCTATAGGCAGAGGTTATTATTTAAGAACCCCAGCACATTCCTGGAAATGCAGATAGTACCAAACCGTGTGTGTGTGTGTATATATACTATGTTTTTTTTTTATCTGATAACCGAGAAGGTCAATAGATGACTGGCAAGTAATGTACAGAATGTGGTTACACTGGAGAGGAGGATTCATGGCCCAGAAGGGACTGAGTGCTAGGTACAAGATCTTATCATGCTACTCAGAGCGGTACACAATTTCAAACGCAGGGATTGTTTATTTCTGGAATTCTCCATTTAATATTTCTAGACCATAGTTGATCGTAGGTCCCTATAACAACAGAGAGAAAAATCATGGATTAAAGGGGGACTACTGTAACTGTACTTTGGAATTCCAAAGTTGCATTGGTACTAATTAACAATAATCTACAGATATCAATGATTTATTTATTAAAACTATGCCAGGTACATTCTAAGAATGTTACAGGTGCAGCTTATTTAATTATCATAATACTCTAAAAACATTTAATAAAGAAAAAAAACTTATCCCCATTTAAAAGATTAAAGAAACTGAGCGCCAAATTTAATTTGTAGTTGCCGAGCAGCAAACTGCCAGTAGATCTGGACAAGGACTCTTGGACCGCAAGGCCCTGATTCTCAACTTTGACTAGATACTCTCTCCTTGACTGAACTGAGTTCTGATTCAGCCTTCTCAGAGTCGAATACTTTAACCTCTCTGAATGTTAATTTTTTCATCTCTAAAAGGGGGATGCTATTTTCTAGAGCAAAGATCTTTCAAGGAATCAAAAGGAACGAGCTTATGAAAGCACTCTGAAAACTGCAGAGCACTAGAGAAATGTCAGTTCACATTATAAAATTATAAACTACATTAAGGCTTTACCATCTCTGAGTCTTATAATTAAGTTAGTATAAAATTTAATCAACATATTTCAGTCAATAATATTTCAGAAAAGTAGATGCAAGAGTCGATTCATGTCAGGAAAGAGCTTTTAATCTATACTAAAATAAATAATCCTGGTGAATAAAATCTGCCTTTCTTCAATAACAGAGATGATGATGATGACTAACATAAAATTATCTTGAATTTCAACATTACTTTAGATTTTCAAAATGATTTTACATTTTACCTCATTTAGCATTTTTCAGTGTCATAGAAAATGGATTATTTTTTTTCCTGTTAATGTCAATGTATTGCTACTGTGTAAATTTTAGTAATGAGTATTCTGGATGGCAAAGCTTTGCACGTTTTATTATAAAGCTCACAAAAAAGATAAATATGGAATATTTATTCAAATTTTCTTTTGGATCCTTTCTTTTTGCTTTTTTACCTATTTTGAAAACTGCTTAAAAATTCAGAAGATTCCCATATCACAAGTAAATGAAAGTAAGAGAAAATATTCACTATAAAGGCACAATTGCACAATTAGGCCCAATTCCTTATTATTAATTTAAAATAAAAGTTCTCTATAATATAAGCATTCATATAGTTCATCATTTCTTACTAAGTCTGGCACTTTCAGATGATCTTCATGCATTTACATGTTCAAACATGTTTATTTTTATGTGAGCAGATGGTTAGAAACTATAGTGATTAATCAGGCAATAAGCAAACAGAGTCTTTATATTATTAAAGTTATATTCATTAACTACTCTAAATATTATACTAATAATTGATCATTATAATTATCAAACTATCAGTAAATTCTGTATACCTCACTATGCTTTAGAGAAAATTTGGGGCCGAAGGGAAATATTCAGTTCTGTCATATACTGAATCCTTTACTCTAGCAATGTACTGTTTTACAGAGTTCAGAAAAACATTTAAATTAGATCACTACCACTAATACCATCAGTTTATCTAAATTTTAGAGACAATCCAGAGAAAGGGTCTGAAGAAGATATCGGACCTCTAGAGAATGTGAGCAAATAACATTCTCAGGAACATGAACGAGCAGGACAGTACCAGCCAAGCTCTGAAATCAAATGTATATGTTATGCGAATTAACATGATGATAAGTCTGATCTCCATATAAAACCTTAGCAATTCTAAAATAGTTTACATAAGCCAATTTCTTATTGCCAATAACATTTCTCAGAAATAGCTCCTTTTCACATTTATATAAGTCACAGAGGCCTATTTTATGAGAACACATAATCAGGCAAAATAAAATGTTATGTAAAATGGAAAAAATTATGATTTTTTTAGCAATGTGTTAATGAGCCACAGCAGAGTAATTCTTTTATCATGTCTTAAAATTAAACAGATCCAAGCATAGCTGTTGATTTATATTTCCCTTATTTGATTTTTTA
Organism: Tupaia belangeri chinensis; assembly: GCF_000334495.1. NCBI lineage: Eukaryota > Metazoa > Chordata > Mammalia > Scandentia > Tupaiidae > Tupaia > Tupaia belangeri. Next base: position 1,165,343 of record NW_006207036.1, read on the forward strand.
TACATATGCAGTATTATTTTTAAGCTCATTTGTATTCATGCGAATTGGATTGCAATTTAAAGTCAGGAAGGTTTGATTTCATTAAATAATTTTTACTTCAATCAAAAGGTCTGTACATACATGAATATTTCAAAACCACTATCCACTTATTTTAAGACTTTCAACATTGCATCATCAAGCATAATGACAAGAAAAATGTACAAATAGGACCCAACATAAAACAAGTTTATTGAACAAGCAGTACCTAAGTAGAAACCAAAGTCCCAAGCAAACTAATCTCACTTTTTCTACCCCTGTTCTTCACTCATGCTACTGCAAATCTGCATGCTTTGTTCCTGGAAAAAATCTTGGGAAGATCCATAGCTTTGGTAAGCATCTTTATACAGAAAAATTTAGAACCCAGTCTATACTTTTAGCTCCTCTAGTTGGGCATGACAGGCTTAGAAACTGCGATGGCAGAGCCAGAGAGAAGGGTGTGCACAGTCATTTCTTTCCAAATTTCTCATCTTGAGTTCTTTTTCCTCACTCACTATGCTGACTCATAGTTAGAGAAGATGGAGATTTTAAGGCACAAGAGGCTCTTATTTAATTACTACAGTTGTAACTTGTATTGGGGTAATTTCTCCTGGGATATTTTGAGTATTCTGATGCTTCGATACTGTGAGTTCTTTCAGGTTATGACTACCCCTTTCAAGATTTAACAAGTGGGTTAGTTGCTTAGTGTTCAATCTGAGAGTCTAAAACATATCCTCATACACCTATATCATTATTCTCAGATTTAGAGCCTCCCTAAAATTTCCAGTTCCCCTGGAAAAGTCCCTTTAACACTTTGTAATATACTCAAATGTTATTATTATTTGAGGAAACTAAATTAGGGAGAGAGGGCAGCAAAACAGCACTTTTTTTAAGAAAACATTTATAAATTCAATTATTGCAAAAGAATCATTTGCACCAAGGTGAGGTAGCATTTATGACTCGATACCTTTTGACCTTTTCAAATGCACAGCAATGAAAATGAAATGTAGGAACATAAAAAATCCAAAAGATAATCTCAGGCTCAAAAACAGGTAAACACTCAATGAATGAAAATCAGAGGAGTAACACAAATCAGCAAGTGGGGCTGCAGGGTTGAGTCCATAGTTTGTAAGTTAACAAGGGTGGCAAAGATGTCAGCCTGTGCAGTAACAGTGGGGACAATAAATAAATAGATAAGCTCCCCAGGAATTGGAGTAATGCTCCCATTTTGAGTGAGAAGTTGAACAAAAGGAATAAATAACAGTATTTTGTCCTCTTCTAGACTATAAAATGCACGAACTTTTGGCCTATACGTTGATGTATCTCTAGCACCTGCAAGGGTCTCTAAGCATCTTCAAGGTCCCTCTTTCTGATACAGCTGCGCCTAATTTGATGCTGAGTAAGACAGTGCCACTCCAAACTCTTTCTGAACTTTTGGGGACAAAGTGAGTACAGAAATGAAAAATTCAGAGACATTTTCAAGTTTCTAAGTTGGATAAAACAAAACAATCAGTGGATGGGGCCAGCAGGTGGCATGAGGGTTAAGATCCTGGACTCCCACAGGGCTGACAGTGGTTCGAGGTCCAAATTGACATCTTGAAAATCACACGTGACACACATGAGTGCTGCCCATCCCTAGAAAAGACTGGAGGAGAAGGAGTTGCAGTATGGCCATCTCCCCTGGGGAGTGATTTCTCTCCTTCCCTCTTTCTCATCTTTCCCTTGGCAAGCACACATGCCTTATGGAAGAAACTTAAAAAATAAAATACAATAATCAGTCGAACAAAACAATAAAAAAAAAGTTTTAATCTTAAGTGTAAAGTTTTTTTTTTTCTCTAGGAATTCAATCTTATTGTATTTTCAAGAAATATCAGTCTACATGGTTACTTTTTTTTTTTTTGAGAGTTTTTTTGCTATAAGGTGGGTGCACTCGCCAGATACACAGAGAAAGACAGAGAGACAGAAAGCAAGAAATCACCCCCCAGGGGGGATGGCCATGCCGCAATCCCTTCTCCTCTATTCACTTCTCGGGATCTTGGGCACACACACACACGCGCCCATCGTGAGTTTTAAGCCACTGGGTCTGGGACACGAACTGCAGTCTACTACATGGGAGTCCAGCGACATAGCCATTACTTTTTTTTTTTTTTTTTGAGAGGTTTTCACTTTAGGGGTCTCACCAGACAGACAGAGAGAGACATAGAGACAGAAAGCGAGAAATCACCCCCCAGGCGGGATGGTCACACCGCAATCCCTTCTCGTCCATTCTCCTCTCGGGATCTTGGGCACACACGCACATGCGCCCGGCGTGAATTTTAAGCCACCGGGTCCAGGACGCGAACCGCGGTAGACTACGTGGGAGTCCAGCGACATAGCCATTACGCTAACTGCTGGTCCCAACACATGGTTACTTTTTAAAATGTTTTCTTTACTACAGGTAGTTTGAGAAACACTGCAATCAAGATGTAAGATTGTGTTATTATTCTTTCCTTGATTTCCCAACTAAACATTTTATTTTTAACAGAAGTATCATCTTGTCTCTTGTTTTTTCTTATTAAAAATATTAATTGGGAGGTCATTAGGCTGAGGCTGGAGCAGAGCCCTTGTTTCCAACATAAGCAAATAAAAACCCAACTTTGTAAACAGTCATACGTTAGGCCAATCATAACTTTAACTAGGGACTTTCCACTGGAATGACCTCAATAAGGCTTCTGCTGCACTTTAACCAATCAGATATTTTCTTTGCCTTGCCTCCATGTTCACCCTACAAAGGTCTTGCCAGATTAATAAACCACTGAGTGCTCAAATAAACTCTTTAATATATTAATGTGCTCTAATTTATCTTCTAACGCCCTAGTACTGATTATGTATTTGTGAGGTATGCATGCCGATGCTTTCCAACTTTTCACTTTATTAGTATAAAGTATAATGTTATATCCAATGAAAAGACTTTTGTTTTAAAGATATGTGTAAAAGATTAGCACTGGTAGAGTCTACTGCACTTCATTGTGGTACCAGGAGAAGGTTGATACCATTTGAATTAGGAAAGTAAGGGATACTTGTATTTTATAAGGAAAAATGAATGATTGATAATTTCATTGTAATGATACAGTACTTTTAAAGAAGAAATTAAGAGAATAAGAAGGATCTGTAAATTTTATCTTGTGAAACATAAAGAAAATGGAAAATTTTCCCATACAAAACTTCAAGATTTGGTAACATATCTATTTTTAGGTATGAAAAATGTTTTGACTAATTGTTAGGATTGATTTTAGGCTATAAATTAAGATCAATTTCTAAATAGTGGGTTGCTTTGTGAAGTAGAGAGAGTTCTCAGTATAGAAAATACTCAGAGTCGGCAGACAGCATAGTGGCTATGGTGCTGGACTTCCATGTGTCCCACTGCAGTTGAATCCCAGACCTGGTGGCTTGAAAATCATACCAGATAGATGTGTGTGCATAACCAAAATTTTGAGAGGAGATGGAAGAAAAAGGATTGCGGTGTGACAAACTAATTGAGATGTTATGACCCCTGAGGCCTGTACCTTCTGAGCAATTTCATAATCAACATGATTCTCTCTACTCAAATAGTTGAGAGGCTCAACCATATTCTTAGTGAAATTGTAAAACTTCATCTTTCATTGGAAAAGGTTATGACTGTTTCTAATTTGACTATCAATTCTACTTTGGAAGCCTTCAGGAACTTCTCTTCCCCAGTGACTTGTGACATTGGTCTTATCTTCTTCTTTTTTTTTTTTTTTTTCCTTTTTAAATATTTGCTCCCTACTATCACAGCATCAACTGTTAACTCTACCCAGATAGATATTGGACTGATCCTAACTTCCGTTTCAACCCCTTCCAGAGTTTTGGGCCAGGATTTTCATCCAACAGCTGCACATTTCACCCTCATCATTATTCTAATTCAAGACATTTTAAATTGAACATTTGCTCCTCCTAAACATCAATGGCAATAACAACAAGAAGACTCTTCATTCTCACTTATGAGCCTAGTCATTCATAATCAAAACCCAAACTAACTGCAATTCATTCATGTCATGTTTAAAGCTGGAAACAGCAAAAGGGTTAAACTAAGCATTTGGATTCGGGAGACAGTATCACTGGACTTCACCACTTGGTCTCACTGTTTCCTGCTTGCATAACTTAAGTATATCACCTAAATTGTCAACATTTTCATTTCTTCACCACAAATAAAATCAAGTTAATAATAATAGTTAGCATTTGTAAGGATAGCTCTAAGTGCTTCAGGTATGTTAACACATATAGTCTACAAAAATTCTAGTAAGTAATGCTATCAGTATTTCTCTCTATAGATGAGAGAAAAGAAAAACAGTTAAATCAACTGCCAATACCTACAATAATAAGGGGCTGGTATGCAAACCCAGGCATTCTGGCTCCAAGACTGTAACCACCATATACACTATCTTCTCGAGAACAAAAATGTACTTCTTAGTGTTGCTGTGAGGATAAAACTAAAGTCTATAAAATGCTTGTCAGTATTAACTGCTATTGGGAACCAGCAGTTAGTGTAATGGCTATGTTGCTGGACTCCCACGTAGTTGACTGCGGTTCTTGTCCCGGACCCAGTGGCTTAAAACTCACGCCGGGCGTGTGTGCGTGAGTGCCCAAGATCCCCAGAGGAGAATGGAGGAGAAGGGATTGTGGCGTGGCCATCCCCCCTTGGGGGTGATTTGTCGCTTTCTGTCTCTCTGTCTTTCTCTGTCTGTCTGGTGAGCACATGCACCCTATAGCAAAAGCCTCTCCAAAAAGAAAAGAAAATAAAAAACTGGGACTAGGAATAATTTCTGTTTTTGTTTTTCTTATTTATCAATATTTATCAATATTTTCTGCTTATAATAAACATTTGTCAAACAAAAATATTTAAAAATATACTGAGTGACATATCATTAATCCTTGTTATTATCCTCAATGCTATAAAATGCTATGTTAGCAAAACCCCTGACAGTATTTTATTTTTTTAGAGATTTTGTCATAGGGCACGTGCGCTCGCCAGAAAGACAGAGGAAGACAGAGAGATAGAAAGCAAGAAATCACCCCCTCCCCAGGGGGGATGGCCACACCACAATCCCTTCTCCTCCATTCTCCTCTGGGGATCTTGGGCACTCACGCACACACGCCCGGCGTGAGTTCAACCCACCAGGTCCGGGACTCGAACGGCGGTTGACTACATGGGAGTTCAGCGACATAGCCATTATGCTAAGTGCTGTTCCCCTGACAGTATTTTATAACAATAATCTGAAATACTAGATTTCAATTATATGTTTAATTTCTTTTTTTTTTTTTTTTGAGAGGTTTTTGCTATAGGGCACATGTGCTCGCCAGACAAAGAGAGACATAGAGACAGAAAGTGAGAAATCACCCCCAGGGAGGATGGCCATGCCACATTCCCTTCTCCTCCCTTCTCCTCTTGGGATCTTGGGCACACATGCACACCGGGTCCGAGACGCGAACCGCGGTCGACTATGTGGATCCCAAGGACCCAGCCACTACGCTAACTGCTGGTTCCCTGTTTAACTTCTTAATGTTTTACCCAGTCCATTTTGCGATCTATGTTTGATTCTTTCCTTGTGGCATCAGTTATATAATTTTTTTTTTTTTAGAGATTTTTGCTATACGGCATGTGTGCTCACTAGAGGGAGAGAGACACAGAGCAAGAAATCACACCCCGCCCCTGGGGGATGGTCATGTCACAATCCCTTCTCCTCTTGAGACTTTGGGCACACATGCACCTAGCATGAGTTTCAAGCCACCAAGTCTTGGACTTGAACCGTGGTTGAGCACATGAGAGTTCAGTGTCTTAACCACCACAATACCTACTGGCCCCTAGATATTATTTGTTCAGTTTTTAATTAACTGTAAATATTTTATAGGCAATTAATTTTTGTGGGTTCCAGAGTTGTTAAATAAAACAACTTGGTAGACACATGCAGGTTTTATACATCATCTATCCTGAAGATGGACTATGCGGGAGTCTTCAAAAAGTTCATGGTAAATTCAGGTTATGAAAGAAAATACACATATTTCAAAGATATTTTGCACCAAAATAAAGTTATATTGTAATTGTATTTTCCACCAACTTTTTGAAGTCTCAGCATTCCCTGAAAACAAGTTCTGTCAATTTGTTTGTATATAGATCTTTTCAGAAAACAAAGTTGTCATTTCCTCTGGAGGAAAAATAAACTTTAATATGGCATATAGCAATGAAAACAAATGACATGTTGTGTATATGTCAATACTGCAAAAAATATTCTAGTTTTATAAAGAAGTATGAAAACAAACTATAACAAGCTGTGTATAGTGTCGCCTTCATCACTCACTAGCATATTCACACAGCAATTCGATTATACACTGTCCCACATAAAATAAAACTAGCCTGTTTTCTGAAGCAAACTTAAGGCTGATGACAGGAGTTTCACCCCAGAGCTCTGACCAGACACGAATAATTTTAGAAGAAGCAGTCGATGGTAAAAAACCTCTCTGTACCTTGGTAAAGCAACTTGGCTGGATAGAAACAAAAGAATCTATGCTATTTAGGCAATCTGAGTAGGAAGGCAGGTAGGAAGTAAATACACTGCACGGGCAAATTTGTCTGAGCAAAAATATAGAGAGAAAAAATTCAATGAGCTATTGAAAACTGTTGTTAACATGTGTCTATCTATGACAAAATTATAAGAGTTTTGCAATTTGAGGACCAGCAGTTAGCATAATGGCTATGGCGCTGGACTCCCACATAGTTGACCGCAGTTCGAGTCCCGGACCCGGTGGCTTAAACTCACACCGGGTGCATGTGCGTGCGTGCCCAAGATCCCGAGAGGAGAATAGAGAGGAAGGGATTGTGGCATGGCCATCCCCTCTGGGGGTGATTTCTCACTTTCTATCTCTCTGTCTGTCTCTGTCTGTCTGGCGAGCGCACGTGCCCTATAGCAAAAAAACCTCTCCCCCCCAAAAAAAAAAATGTTTTGCAATTTGACTTTTACTACCAGCTTTAGTACTGACAGTATTTACAGTTTAGGTAAGTGGTTGATTCTATTTAATCTGCAGAAATTTAGAGTACCTGCTCCTAAAGACTGCCAAAACTGTTGCTGCAAAAGAGAAATATGTCTTTCAATTAATTTCAGCATATATATAGATGCACATATCTCCAAGAAGGTCTATCTAAAAAAGCTAAAAATACTATAAGTGTAGATTAATGTATTTCCTGACTTCATTTTTTTCTTGAATAAAGTAATATTAAAAAATTAGATTTTTCAATACTTGATACCTACCTATTCTGTGAAAGAGTTGATCTTACAGTCAGAGGAGCTGGAGCTAGCCCTGTCATGTATTAAATTTGTGACTTCACCAGTCACAATCTTGGCTTTAGTTTGGATTATTTTTTGAGAGAGAGAGAGAGAGAGATTTTTGCTATAGGGCATGTGTATTTGCCAGAGAGACAAAAACAAAAAGCGAGAAAGTACCCCCAAAGGGGATGGCCACACCACAATCCTACAATTCTTTCTCCATTCTCCTCTCTGGATTTTAGGCATGCACATGCCCAGCATGAGTTTTAAGCTGCCAGGTCCGGGTCTCGAGCTGCAATTGACTATGTGGGAGTCCAGAAACATACTCATTTTGCCATCTGCTGGTCCCAGTTTGGAATTTTTAAAATAGCATTTTATCAGAAGTATTTTGAAGGGGCTGCTGTAAAAGTGGAAGGAAGTAACATTTGAAAGTGTTTAGAAAACTGAAATTGCTTATATAGAATAGTTGTTGATATCATTAATTCTATTTCTCTGATAAGAGTAGGGAAATGGGATTAGATACAACGTGAAAGAGTGACCATCTAGCATTTATAGTTATGCCCAAACTGTCTTACCATATCTATATTTTGATCTCGAATCTCCTCTTTGTGACTTCATATCCCACATGTTTATAGTACAGTGTTTAGTTGAACTTGTCGTTTATATCACCTTTTGTCTCTACCCCTTGAAGGTTTAAGCAATAAGAACGACATCAGAAAAGTACAATAATAACCATTCATTACTGAGTGGTTAAGTGTCTGGGATGATGGCAGATGCCATTAATTATTCTGTAATCCTCACAATTATCAATTTTATAAAGAGGAAACAAGATCAAGATGCTATAGTCAGGGGAACCAGCAGTTGGCGTAATGGCTATGTCGCTGGACTCCCACGTAGTCGACCGCGGTTCGTGTCCTGGACCCGGTGGCTTAGAACTCATGCCGGGCGCGTGTACGTGCGTGCCCAGGATCCTGAGAGGAGAATGGAGGAGAAGGGATTGCAGCATGACCATTCCCCCTGGGGGGGTGATTTCTCGCTTTCTGTCTCTATGTCTTTCTCTGTCTGTCTGGCGAGTGCACGTGCCCTATAGCGAAAACCTCTCAAAAAAAAAAAAAAAAGATGAAAAAAGATACTATAGTCAGAATGTTTATGTTCCCCTCAAATTCATTTGTGCAAGCGTATCCCATAAGGTGATGGCATTAGGAGGTGGGTTCTGTGGAAGGGATTAAGTCACAAGGGTAGAGCTTTTGTCAGTGGGATTAGTGACCTATTACAGGCTAAGATCAGACTTCTTCCCTTCCCGGTGAGAGGACACAGCAAAAGGGAAGCATTCTGTGAACCATGAAGTTGGCCCTTGTCAGACACCAAGTCTTGGACCTTGGCATCTTGTACTTGGACTTACCAACCTCCAGAATTATGAGAAATAAATTCCTCTTGTTTGTAAGCCATCCAGTTTATGGCATTTTGTTATCCCAGCCTGAACAGACTAAGTTAGACAGTACTAATTAACTTGGCCCGAGGTGATACACATCGTTTCTCTTCTACCCCATCTTCCACATTGTGTTTTTGTGATTATGTTCACTTTTATTCTTTATCATATCAGATGGGAGAGCCTTGAATTTTGCAGATAAAACTAAAAGCATCTTCACCCCATCATTTTCTTTTCTTTCTTAAACATTTAAAATGTGTCAAACATAAATATCCCTTCAAACTTAGTGCAAGGGTATGAGAGTAGATTATTTTGTTTGATTAATTCCTGGGAGTTTGCTAGCCTTTTTAAGAACTTGCTGTCTAGCCAACACAAATACCTTGACATCATGGAGTGCTGTGATCACTGTGCACAGTTCAGTGGCAGCGGGTACATTCACATTGTTGGGAATGCAACGATCACCTCTATCCACATCCAGCATCTTCACAGCATCCCACACTGAAACTCCAGACCCTTTAAACAGAGGGCCCCCACCCCTTTCCACAGCCTCTGTTCCCCTTTGTCTTTATGTATTTGGCTATTTTAGGAACTGTGTAACTGAAATGGTTAACTCTCCATCTTCCTGTGCCTAGTTTATTTCTCTTAGCATAATGTCCTCAAGAGCCATCAGTGCTGGGGACTAGCAGTTAGAGTAATAGCTATATCTCTGGACTCCCATGTAGTCGACTGCGGTTTGAGTCCCAGACCTGGTGGCTTAAACTCATGCCAGGCGCGTGTGCGTGCATGCCCAAGATCCTAAGAGGAGAAGGGATTGCAGCGTGGCCATCCCCCCCTTGGGGGTGATTTGTCACTTTCTGTTTCTCTGTCTCTCCCTGTCTTTCTGG
>NW_006207036.1:1175621-1187707 GCF_000334495.1 Tupaia belangeri chinensis
CCCTATAGCAAAAACCTCTCCAAAAAAAAAAAAAAAGAGCCATCCGTGCTGTAGCAAGTTTCAGAATTTTATCCCTTTTTAGTGTATGTATACACCACATCTTGTTTTTCTGATCAACTCTGGGGTTACTTCCACCTTTTGGCTATCGTGAATAATGCTAAGTGCTTAGATTATGGATAGATTACAATTGTTTACATTCTTTCTGCCACTATCCTTAGAACTTAGAAGTCTAGACTCCAAACTGTATAGTAATAAAAATGACTTATATTATAAAATAGATTTTAAATAAATCTTCAATGTACATCCAAAGGTTGAAGATATTAAATTTTAGACAAGTTTTCAGGAAGAGAATTAAATAATGTTCTTTCTTAATCAATAGCATACATATCTGTTAACATCAATCTAAGTTAATAATAACAACTCTATAGCATAAATAACTGTTAACATCAATCTAAGTTAATAATAACAAACTTGATTCTAATCTGCACTTTGAAATTTTAGATTTTTATAATATTTCATATTATTCTCTGCAGTTCATCAATATTACATTAGAGCAAGAATTAGTACACTTCAGGGACAGCAGAGGACCTGAGGGCAAAATTAGAAATATATACCCATATAAGCAAAGTGACTAAATGTAACCCAAAGAAACAGCATTGTTTTTCATCCATACAGTTGCGACTTCATCCAGTCACAGTGCAGAAGTACCCTTTATCTTGAATCAAAACTTTATAACCAGGAATAATTTATCATGCATTTTTTAAAAATTTTTAACAAAAATTTTGCCATATGATGCGTGCACTTGCCAGAGGGACACAATGAGAGGGAAAGTGAGAAATCACCCCCCGAAGGGTGATGACCATGCAGCAATCCCTTCTCCATTCTCCTCCTGGGATTTTGGGCATGCATGCAGATGCATCCAGCGTGATCTTCAGCCCAGCAGGACCAGGACTCCAACTGCATTTGGCCATGCACAAATACAGTGCTTTAACCACCACATCACAAGCTAGCCTCCATTATCGCACACTTTTATACTATGTTTAAAATTCAGCACGTAACTGAGGAAAACAACATAGCTCTTAAATCATGTAAAAACATTTTCATCCAAAGAATAACATGACATTGGGATCAGCAGATGGTGTAATGGCTGCATTGCTGGGCTCCCATGTAGTTGACTGTGGTTCAAGTCCCAGATTCGGTGGCTTAAACTCACACCAGGCACATATGCGTGCGTGCCCAGGATCCTGAAAGGAGAATGGAGAAGGGATTGTGACTTGGTCATCCTCCCCGGGGGGGAGGGGTGATTTCTCACTTTCCGTCTCTTTGTCTCTTTCTGGGGAGTGCACACGCCCTATAGCAAAACCCTCTCAAAAAAAAAAAAAAGACTAACATGACATGAATTCAAAATGTATGAAGTATAATTTGTTCGAGTAACTTAGAATACAATAGATGTTTTTATGGCCTATTTCCCCATGACAGGCTTATAACACTAAGTTCCTCCAGTTTTTACTCTTTCACGCTCTCACAGTGTACACGTCCTATACCACATTGTGTGAATTTGACACTCAGTTGCAGTTGATACAAACAGACCAAAGTAAATAATCCCAACCTTTCTTAAATCTAACATAAATTATTCTATTTCCCACATGCAATTGCATTTTTCTACAGCCTAATTCAGATTTCTTATTTATTTTATCCTTTAATAAAACCTCAAAGTAACACCTTTCTCAGATTCATATTTCAGGACTATTTCATAGAAATGTCAATATTCTCAATTAATTGAATAAAACCGTCTAGTGTGTGAGTCTATGCAGATGTGTCCATACATTAACTCATGTTCATATTTATTGACCCAAATCCCAAATATTATGCAAAAAATTTGTACATTTCGTTTTAACTACATAAAATTGTGGGTTCTTGTTTTTAATCTATAAAGAGGACAGTTTCTTATGGTTTAGTCTGAGACTCTTAACTCATTTATTCCTCAAAAAGGTCACAGAGTGCTGGATAACTGTTATTTTATTTCATGAGTGGTAAAAACTGAGGCTTCCAGATGTTAAATAACTTATTCAAGGTTACCTGCATCGTATACAGCAAACCCAAGAAGGGAGCTTGGCAATTTCCATTTATAAACCGTTGGATGAACTACTATCCCACCTTGTAACAAGATAGCACACAGTGAAGTATACTCTATGAAGAGCTTGCTTTATTTCTGGATGTTTTCCATTTGAACTGCTTAAAGACTAACCACTCACAGTACAGCCTGGCCATAAGCACCCACATGCACCACCCGAGGGCTGCTAGAAATGCAGAGGCCCAGGCCTGTCCCAGGCCACCCAGTGTGACTCTGCGTTTTAGCAACATTTCCTTGAAACATATTTCATATGCATCTTAACTTTTGAGAAAGAACTGATCTAAGCTAACTTAATTTTTGAGATTTAAAGAGAATACGCAAAATTATTAGTCAGCATTCAAATAAAAAGAAAAGGGAAAATAGATGTTCTAGTAATAAACACGCTCTACTTCAGGTAACTTCACTGTGTTATGTGGGAAATATTTTATGTATAATTTTGGTTCTACACGAAATGAGTCATACAAATGCAAGCAACCCTCCTATCCCCTTTTTTCTCCCCACAAACCTATTCTACTTATTCAGTGATAGATGTCTATTATATTTCAATCTCCATGATGTTGTGTCTTCAACACTTCCCAGGATACCCACAAACCATGGCTTTTACTTTATTCCTAGAATGCTAGGGTTTTCAGACACAGCCTCTGACAGTAACATGGATCACTTCTTCCCACTAGATGGCAGTAACGGCAATTTAATAATACACCTAAAGCAACCTGCAGCTTGCCACAGGCACAGCAAACAATGACTCTTTGTGGGCGAGGCTTTCATGAATTGCAGGTTTTAGGATTGGAAGCAATGACTTAGTGACAAATTAGAGAACACTTTTCTCCATTGATGTCTATGTTTAAATTTCATTTTGCATGCTTTTCAAGATTAAAGCAGTGTTGTTTGCCTATCTCTTACCCCTAGCTGTAAGAATCAGTTATAATGAATCATTTTCAATGGTAACAGTTTCAAAATAGACTGTCAGTTACTAAAATAAGATACTCTGTTAGCATAACTATTTAAATCATTTCATTATTACAGTTTTTAAGGCAGTATTTCCATTTTTCTCTATGAAAGACTATATATATAAAATTTCTAAATGTAAATATTGTGATATCCATGAAAATATTATATGATAAACTCACATTTTATTAAGTTTCTTCTTAATAAATAATTTAAGAGCACACATGCAAAAGTCTTAAAGAAGTTAAGCAAGGAGAGAATGAAACAAGGAGAGACTGAGTTCATGGTAAAATGATAGTAGCATTGTAACAATATAAATGCAATCTATGGATTTTCTGAATGACAATCTATTGAAAGTTTAAATAACATTTTCATTCAGAATATTTTTACATAAATGTTTAATAATTATCTTAAGGAAAGAGAAAGGATGAAGTCTATTAATTAAAATATGATTTCCTTTGGAGATATAATTAGGCAACCTCATTGTCATCTTGATGTACCAAGGGATTAGAAATACATTCTACTGTGGGGACCCGCAGTTAGCGTAATGGCTATGTCGCTGGACTTCCACGTAGTCAAATGTGGTTCAAGTCCTGGAGCCGGTGGCTTAAACTCACACCAGGCGTTTGTGCGTGAGTGCCCAAAATCCCAAGAGGAGAATGGAGGAGAAGGGATTGTGGCATGGCCATCCTCCCTGGGGGGTGATTTCTCGCTTTCTGTCTGTCTTTCTCTGTCTTTCTGGTGAGCTCACGCACCCTATAGCAAAAACCTCTCCAAAAAAAGAAAAAGAAAATAAAAAAAGGAAATAAGTTCTACTGTGAATCAGAGTTGTCCTAGAGTAATCTATTTTAAAATGCTAAAAGTAAGTCCATACAGAGGCGCAATAGTAACACAACACCCTGAAATGCTGGCCCCACCAGACAGGTCCTGGGTTTGCATACTGATGCCTGTCTGTCACTCAAGCACACATGCACTTGTCCACGATCTGGCATGTCTGAATCTTGGTGTGGGGTGGAGAGTGGTGTGAATGAAGACCCTGTTGGGGTTGCCTCTCTCTTCCTCTCTGTCTTTCTCACTGTCTCGCTCTATCTCATGGAGGAAATAAATAAATGAATAAAGCAGAAAAAAATAAAAGCTCTAAAAGTACTACCAATGCTTCTCAAACAAACTGCAGGGAAAGCCAGACTATTAATTTTTTCAAATCATCATAAATTTCTACTTAAAACTTTACAATGAAAAAAATAGGAAAATTAAATTCTAAAACAGATGTGAACAACCTATATTTTATGATTTGAGTCAATAAGACACGAGATAACTTAGTCAAATATTCATAAACTGGTTGCGAACTTGCTCTTACTTTTTTTGCTTCTGTGTTTTCCGATTGGTATTGGGCAATTTTCAGACATGGACAGTACTGCTCTGAACACAGTACACCACTCTAGACCACAGTCTAGCTGAGGAGAACCATACCTTGCCAGGGAATTAAGTTCTAAAGCAACCACAGACAGCAAAAACCAAGACCAGTCACATTTACCCATGAAAATCTCCAAGGAAGAGGCTAACTTGAAGTTCAATCTCAGGTCACTTCATTAATCTAGCAAAGACAGAATGTTTTTCTTTTTCTTCTTCATTAGGTATCGTTGGTTGTACAGAATGATGTGATTGCTTTGCATTTAGGTGCTTCATAGTGTGAAAAATCTTATATTTCAATCCTCGATTTACACAAAGGACAAGCTAGGTGACTGTGATGTGGGGCTTGCAGGCACAGAGGCTAATTCATGTCTGCCAGCTGGGACTGAATCGAGTCTTTGTCTTTACACAGAGAACATTGTCTTTTGTCACTGTTCCACTTCCTTCTCTCTGTATCCACCTCCCTTCTAACTTTTTTTTTTTTCTCAAGAGTGAGTATTGTATCCATGGTCACACTCTCTTCCAGAGCCACATCCAGAGACTACACAATAGCAACTAATACTATGACAAAAAAAAAAAACCTCTCTGCTTGCATAATCTAACAGCGTCTTGACACCAAAGAAGCTATGCACACCCACGTGTGCATAGCAGAATAAATGGCCAAACAGATAGCTTTCTATGGGACACCTTCCGGAAAGCACTGAAGTGCTAGGCCAAAGGCAAACAGACCTGAACTGAGGTGTCTGTGTCAGGTATCAATTCTGTCTGCTTATTGTCACATTAATTTTCTAAAAGCCAGCTATTTAATTTAAAGATCATCCCATAAAGATGTGTGTATGAAACATACTATGTAAATATTGACACATACATTTCGAAGGTGTTTGACATATATCAAAGTAACATTTGCAGCATTCATTTTACATCTAACATCCAAAAATTGAGAAGCAGATGATACCAACTAAGAAAAGCCTTCCTTCACCTAAAACAGAAGATATCTTTTTCCTAGTCTCCCACTTAACTGCATTTTCTTTACATTATTTAAGACTATTAAAAACAGTCTTTTTTTTTTTTTTTTGTATTTGACTTCCGGTTTAATGTCTTATCCCTACCTCTGCCTCTGGCACCACTACTAGGATGTAATGATCATGCAGGGAACCAGTAGATGGCATAGCAGGTGTGTCACTAGACTCTCACATGGCTGACAGTGGTTCAAGTCCAGGACTCAGTGGCTTGAAATGCATGCCAGGCATGTCTGTGTGTGCCCAAGATCCCAGGAGGAGAAGGGAGAAGAAGGGATTGCAGTGTGGCCATGTGTGTTCACTACTATTGTCTAAACCCTTAGAAGAATGATGCTTGGTCTATAGTAAGTATTTAATAAATATGGGTAGATTAAGTTGAATCATTCTTGTCGATTTTCTCTTCATACTTTACCTACGCTAAATCTGTCTGATCCCCACTGTTTACTTGGAACCTAGGCTTAATGCTAACCACACAACCACATGACACACACCCACACAACAACATACATACACACTGAGAATTTTTATACCTTGCGACTTGAAAAGCTTTGTTTTTATATACTATTGTGTAAAGATTTAAATTTTGTAAAAGAAAAATATTTTCTGTATGCAAAATTTAAGAGGAGAAATGTCAGATGTACCTAGGGGCATAAGTATATCAGCATAATGTATATCACATATAAATATATAATTGATATAATATCAATATCATATTAGTATAAACATGGTGTATACACCTGTAATAGATGAATATATATAACATATAATACATTAATATATTTTATATAACACATATAGAGCCTTCCAATGATATAGGTCATTCTAAACAAAGTTAATAATGTTTTTCTTACGCAATATTATTTACTCTCAAAACTACCGTGTCTTTTCCTTAATTGTATTCATTTGACTAAGTGTATGGCTTAATTTAGTTCTGTTCTCTTCCTTACACTTAATCTAAGGAGAATTCTGAATGCTTTAAACCATTAGTATAAGGTGAACAAATACTTTCCTCATTTCCTTTTACTGAGACACATGGTGGTATCATGCACTTTGCTCCGTCAAGCATGGTATCTAAAGAATGCAACCATTGCACTATACAAAGTAGCATGCATTCTGCACTGCGGAGCAGATATTTCTGGAGGTGTCTAAGACTAGATCACACTTTAAACCAGTAAAAGAACATTGAGTGCTGAATAACAACTCACTTGGTAAATTTTGATTTCCTTCTCTAAACTAGGCATCGAAATCATGTTCATGTGCCTATCAGATCAGGAATTTGAATTTAACTCGGACTTGTAGGTTAACCGTGACATGGCAATTCCCACTTCTTGGCCATGATAGAAGGAGGACAATGAATACAAACGTTGTTTGTATTCATTTAAAAGTTACTGTGTTATTTTATGAAATGTTACGTAATTAATTAACCTGAACATATATCTATAAAAAATCAGCTGAAGGGAACCAGCAGTTAGCGTAATGGCTAGGTCGCTGGACTCCCACGTAGTCGACCGTGGTTCGTGTCTCAGACCCGGTGGCTTAAAACTCACGCCGGGCACGTGTGCATGCGTGCCCAAGATCCCGAGAGGAGAATGGAAGAGAAGGGATTGCAGCATGACCATCCCCCCTGGGGGGGTGATTTCTCACTTTCTGTCTCTATGTCTCTCTCTGTCTGTCTGGTGAGCGCACGCGCCCTATAGCGAAAACCTCTCCAAAAAAAAAAACAGCTGAAGAGCTGTGTTTGCTAGTTTATCTATAAAACCAAATCTCATAAGCAAAAATACACCTTATTCCTCAAGAGAGAAGATGTGCAAATATGCCTCTGTGCTTCTGAACTTAGAGAAGTTCATACAGGTGAGGCAGAAGGGCAGATACCACTGTTCAACATTGCAGCCTTGGGGAAGGAATGGGAGAAGGAAATGACTAGTACCTTGCTCTGCATGTGTGTGTTTTGAGTTTTATAATGTATTACTTTTACAATTATATATCAATATAATTATAGCTATTAAATGTTTTACATATACTGTAATAAATTACTTACATATATGATTCACTTAGACAGCATATTATTATGTAACTACATGATATATCATTACATATTTATAAAATGCACAACTATATTATCACATGTCTATATAATCTGCATGTATAATATACACACACTTCAAAACATTCGTGGATAATGGAATTAAGCACAAGATCATTTTGGTGCAAATAACTTTGAAATCCATTCCTAGTTTTTTCATTAAATGCATTTTTTATGAACATTTGAAGGCTCCCCTCATATGCACAAACACATACACATACTCACACAGTTACGTAAATTTCATGGTTGTTTTCATTTTAGCATTATTTCCTGTGTTTTATTTCTGAGGTTATCTTTAAATATTTTATTATGTTGACATCTTTTAGTCAGAAGTGTTATAAACAAAACTAAACTTTTTAATGTCAGTGAAGGAAGTAAATCTGTTCTACTGAAATAGCACCTTATCAATGGTACTGGCTAATAATTTAGGCAAAACAAATACTTTAAAGTATTCTAGTGAATAATAATAATAAAAAAAAACACAATATTTCCACCAGTCGATTACATGTGATCATCTATTTCAGAAGAAAATATATGAGTGGTTAAAAAATGTTATTACCAGTACTACATATGAGTCATGATTTTAGATTTTTATGTGTAATCTATAAATGTTAGATGTAAGTGTATTACTTGTCAGGGCCATGCATCACCAATAAGGAAATAAAAGGTTATTATCATACCTATTTTTTAGTTTAACAGATCTTCTGACTAACAAAATTTAAATATAGCACAAAAATTATTTTTAACACAGTAGAAAGAAACAGAACAGATTAGCATTACCATAATAACACTGATTAATAAGCATTTGCACCAAAAGGTAAAACTTTAGGAGAAAAAGAACATTGAGTGAGAAGGAAAATTCTTTTGCCTGCTCTCCTCAAATATAAGACTGTACTACATCTTGCCAAATTCAAAAATTATTAACTAGTAGAGTTGAGTTAAAAATATTTTTGCTGCACATAAAAATATACTTTTTGAGGTTTAGGGCTTCTATGACCTATACTAACACATGAATTAAGAATGGGGGAAAAAGCTCTAAATATGGTATAGTATGATGTACTGTAATATTAACATGATATGCCTTTCAATTAATTAAGACTTACAATGCCATTTTAATGATCAAAAATCTGAAAAGAGATAAATCAAGATACAGTCACCATTAAAAATGTTCACAAACTAACATATAATCCAAAGTGTTCATTCCACATTTGTTCTCAAAGAAATTTAAAACTAAAACATCCTTATTATAAATAGGATGTCTAAAGGATTCAAGCATTTCACTTTGAAGTCAATGAGTTGAAATTACCCTCCCTATAATAAAAATAGTCATCCTCTTGGATCCCCTAAAAACCACTGAAAAACAACATCAATAATACGAAAAATACTTAACTAGAAATGATCATATAAGGTGATAAGTTTTGAAAAATGTAACTCCCAACCATCAAAATTCATAGTAGTCCGAATTAACCAAACTATTAGAACAAACCCAACCATAGCTAAGTTTCCATGAAGTCAAATTTTACTGCTGTTATTGCTGTTGTTTACAAAATACCAAAAATATTTGGGGAACCAAATATTGCCATATGGATGAAGAAAGAGAATACTACCAATCAATTTTTCTAATTATCTGTACACTTATAAACTATTTTTCAGTCACAAAGACTACTAATAAAATCCACTTTTAAAATAGTTTCATTTTACATATCAATGTCATAAACATAATCATTTAAAATTCTAATGTCTAAAATATTATATTTGAGTTTTTTAGAACTATTTAAATTAAGCCATTCATACGCTCTATTTAAAATCCATTGCTGTCCAATCTTATTTGCCATTGCCATCCAAAGCTTATTTATTCAAACAGTAAGTAAAAAAAAAAAGAAAGACAAAATTAGGTGAAAATTTTGGAAAACATATGCTTACTGATGAAGTTTTACAACTGTGGGTTTCCAACTCTGTAAGAAGGTACGAATATTAACAAAATGATGGATGGGCTAGTCCAGTTTTTCAAACAGCATAATATTAATGTAGGCTGTAGAAAGAATGTTTTTCTCTGTTGACCTAGTTCATTATAGTTGGCAACATATTTGGAAAGTAAAACATTAAGGAAGAGTAGTCTCCTTTCCAGACTATGAATATGCAGAAAAAGGAAAGTAGAATTGAAACTTATAACCTGATGTTTCAAGATTTTAATTTTTCAACTGATTGTTTAGTTTTGGGACAAAAAAAAATACACAGGTCAATTAATATTACCATTTTTTAAATTAAAATTAAATTAATATTAAGCTTTTGTTTAACAAATACCTTTTGATTGGTTTCATATTAAACAAAACTACTAAAATATTGATTAAAAAAAAGTCAAAGTAAACTGTTAAAATGGTACAAACTAATATATATGCATTTGTTAAATAAAAGGATCGAAACTTTTGGTCAGTTTTATGGTATTTGTACTCTTAAAAGAACATAGGAAAAATATTTTTAATCCATAGTTTTTATGTTAGCACTTGTAATTTACTTTAAAGTGCTCCAATAGCTACATTTTGCAGTATTTTTATTTAAAATTAATAAACACAGACGAAAAAGTGAGGCCACTTTCTATGTTGGTTAAGACTTGAAATTTCTGGGAACCAGCAGTTAGCGTAATGGCTATGTCGCTGGACTCCCACGTAGTCGACCGTGGTTCGTGTCCCGGACCCGGTGGCTTAAAAAACTCACGCTGGGCGCATGTGCGTGCGTACCCAAGATCCCGAGAGGAGAATGGAGGAGAAGGGATTGTGGCGTGACCATCCCCCCTGGGGGGGTGATTTCTCGCTTTCTGTCTCTATGTCTCTCTCTGTCTGTCTGGTGAGCGCACGCGCCCTACAGTGAAAATCTCTCCAAAAAAAAAAAAAAAAGATTTGAAATTTCTTAATCAGTAGTTTATGTCTTAGAGTGAACTGTGTCAATAACTTTGAATTTTCAAATACTGCTCTATGAAACTATAAATGAGGGATTGATAATTTACAAAACGCTATTACAGTTTTTCACTGATGAAACTAGTGACTTTCAAGATTTGTGGTTGGTTAGAAATTTTGGCACTCATCTCCCCTTTCATGAACAAAGTGTAAGAATCCCAGGATAATGGAGAGAGTCAACTATCTTTGCCATGCACCCTGGGCCTAGAATCTATTTGACTTGTCATTCACTCTTAACAGAGAAGGAGAACCCTCCTTCTGGAACAGTTAGAATCACTGCTTGGGGCCGGCAGGTGGTATGGTAGTTAAGGCATACTGGATTCCCACAAGGCCAGTTGGGGTTCGAGTCCCAGACCTGGCACCTTGCTTTCTTACTTTCCCTTTCTCTCTCTCTCTTTCTCTGTCCCTTTCTGGTCAAATTAAAGTTAAATAAATAAATTTTTAAAAATTTGGAATGTTAAGGTTAGTACAACATTAGGATAAAGTATTCAAAACAGAAAAATTCAGTTTTCAATTGTACATACTCAGTTGCTCTGGGAATTTAAACAGCAAATATTTCTGATTCTCCCTTGTTCTGGGCACATGAAATAGCTTTGCAGCATTTCCTAGCTCTTTTGTGATTTTAGATGGAGGAAAAATTGTAAGGTGGCCCTTTGGGGTCATACCGGGGCCAGCGTATTTAATCACCGGTGTTCCTTTTCTTGTATCTCTTTCCATATTTGCAATGGAAGCTGGCCTTTCATCCGGCTTACCTGAGTTGCTGTGATTAGCAGTGCTCCCCTGCTCACCTGTGATGGATATTTTGCATGGGAGAGAAACATTTTATTGTGGTTTTATCCACAGCATCCTGACTGATCATTACTTTCTTCAGCAAAACTGTATGCTTTGTTCCTTACTTATCTCCTCATTTAATAGATTCTCCTAACTGACCTAAGCTAATTAGCTCCATCAAGAAATTAGAGATTTTTGTTAATATTTTTATCTTGGACAATAAGAGAATGATAGAAGGGATGCCTCTTCTCTCTTACAATGTTGCTGCCTATTGGTTTATTTTAAAAAGAAAATCAAAAACCAAAACAAACAAACACAAAAATCCGACAAATACGTTACACACTAATTTCTGTAAATGCACAAACTTTTATTAATAACTAGGAGTAAAACCAAGCAGGCTGCTTCAATAACCTGAAGGAAGACTTTGTTCTCTGTCCTTTTAGACATGACATCCAATCATTTAATCTGTAAATATTTTAATATGTACTTTTTTATCATTTTTATTTCATTTTATTTTTAACATTTCCTTTTAGAAATGACATCCAACCTTTTGTAGAAAGGGTTCACTGCAGAGCAAGGGAATATGTTGAAAAAATTATGCATGAATTGAAACATCTTTGCACCAAAATAAACGTGTACTTTAATTCCATTTTTCCATAAACTTTCACAATCCCCTCATATTCTGGCGGTAGGAGCAGTGAGCCTTATTTTTTTAAGAAATTTTTAATTTAATTTTATTCATTATTATTATTATTATTAACCAGGGA
>NW_006207036.1:1187930-1188330 GCF_000334495.1 Tupaia belangeri chinensis
AAGCTTAAGAGGCCAGCAGGTGGTGTGGTGGTTAAAGAACTGGATGTCCACATGGCCTATCAAATTTCAAGTCCCAGTCCCAGCTGTTTAAAAATGCACTGAATTGGGACCAGCAAATGGTATAATGGTTACATTGCTGGACTCCCACATAGTTGACTGTGGTTCGAGTCCCAGACTCAGTGGCTTAAAACTCATGCAGGGTGTGTCTACATGCATGCCCAAAATCCTGAGAAGAGAACGGAGGAGAGAAAAGGAATTGCAGCATGGCCATTCCCCTTGGGGGATGATTTCTCACTTTCTGTCTCTCTGTCTCTTTGGCAAGCACACGTGTTGTATAGTAAAAAAAAGGGAAAAAAAAAAAGAAACTCTCTAAGTAAAAAATAAATAAATAAACAAAGTA
>NW_006207036.1:1190130-1209383 GCF_000334495.1 Tupaia belangeri chinensis
TTTTAAAAGACTGAAACATATATGACTGAAATTAAATCTACTATTATCTACACAGCCTAGTATATAAACAGATAGATTTTAATTAAAAAATGACAAAAAGAATTGCAAAAAATATTTGCAATAAGGAATCCTTACAAAATAATAAGAAAACATATATTAATTTATATTTATACAGTACCGCAGAAGTGGTCAAATCTTCATATACATATAAATAATAATGAGTACTTGTAAAAATGAACATTCTTGGGCCCCTATTAATTTATATTTATACAGTACAGCAAAAGTGGTCAAATCTTCATATACATATAAATAATAATGAGTACTTGTAAAAATGAACATTCTTGGGCCCCTGGACTAATATTATGATTTGGTAAGTCTGGTAACAGAGTATAGGAATCTACATTTAAAAATACAAGCATTCAGTTCTCATGCAGGCAATTCAAGTGGGTCTTAGAGCTACACTTCACAAAGTGATACTGTTGCTGGTTGGTTCCAAGAAGCATAAGTATGAAATTAATTGGAAGAAGAGCAATTAGGACTTTAATCAATCTATTGAAAATTGTACTTAGTTACTTAAATTATATTATTAAAAATGCATCGGGAGAATATTTGACCAAGGAGTCTCAAAAAAATGCAATAGCAATGCATTGACATTGTCTATTTTGCATAAAAACTTTAAAAAACTTATATACAATTTGTACCCATTCACTTTGTGGAAAACAGGAGTATATCATTATCTTTACAGATGATTTCCTGATCTCTCATCCAGCCATTTTTTCCTGAATGTCAGACTCCTATTTCCAAGTTTTTAGGTACTTCTACTTGGATAAACCCAAAATATATATTTGATATGTTCAGAATTAGATTCCTGATACTAAGCTCCATACTGATCCTCCTGAAGACACTTGCATCTTAATCCAAGACAACTATTCGTTCAGTTGCTCAGGCTAAAAACCTAGACTCAAAGCTTAAGTCATCCTTTTCTCTACAGTTTAGTTGAGAATGTTTGCTGAACCATTTTCCCATATAGCAAAGACTGTCAGTGTCTCCTCTGAAGATTCCTTCCAGAATCTATTTCCTATCACTTCCTTCATTACCATCCTAGTCTAAGCCACCATCATTTTAAATGGACAGTGGTAATAACCTCGTAGGAGTCTTCAGAGACATGCTGGCAAATGGTTACCAACAACTTTGTTTATAAATAATAAATGAATATCTATATTTTTATAAAGAAAGAAAAAAGAAGAGGGGGAGAAAGGAAGGAAGGGTGTAACAATGAAGAAAGGGAATTAGCAGGAAGATAGGAAGGGGAAAAAAGCAAGCAAGAAAGGAAGGAAAAAGAGAAAAAAAAAGAGGAAGAGAAAGAGAAAAAAGAGAAAAGGAGGGAGAAAAGAGGAGAGCATGGAGGAAAAAATCCTTAGTTTGTAGCTTTTGCAAAATCCCATGGTGTAAACATGCTCAAATATGCTAATTTCAAGTGACACAACAGCGTGGTCCAGGACGACACTCAAACAGTGGCTTCTGGTGCATTGGTTGGAGCCTGGTCCAGTACGATATCATTTCTATCTTTCCCCAAACAGTGGCCAGAATGATCTGAGTCTACTGATACCATTCTCTTCCCAGTTCACAGAGTAAGATTTCAGGATAGCTCTCGCAGAAACCCACGCAAAAACACAGTTTTATCTGGTAAAGCGAATGATTAGAGATCTTGGGGCTGAAAAGATTTCAGATCTTGACAGGAACTCCAATGACTACGTGAAGGTGCCTCAGCCTCACCTCTGGCTCTTTGGTCTCCTTGCCTGCTACTCTCAGCCAGCTCCCTACACTCTGATTCCCCTGGCCAACTCATTTGTCTTTGAACATTTGAGTTGGGGGTGGGGGGGGGAGTGGAGAGTGTCTTCAAAAAGTTCACAGAAAATGCACATTATGAATAAAATTCTGAATGGACTTCTTTTTTCCTTCACCAAAATAAATCGTTCTTGAATTCGATTTCTCTGCAAACCTTCTGAAGTACCCTTGTACCAGCATGCCCCAACGTCAGAGTCTTCATGCTTTATTTCCTCTGCTTGGAATACCTTTTCCCTGTGTATGTGCTTGGCACCTCCTTTACTTCCTCCCAGCCTTTGAATCAATAGTACCTAATCAGAGAAGTCGGCCCTAAACATCTGACATGAAGTGGCACAATGACCTTCACTCTCTCATCCTTCAGCTTGCTATATTTTTCTTTATTGCACTCTTAACCACCTGACATTTATACACACAGATAGATAGTTATTAATATCAATATTTATTAGTGTCTGTCTCCTTAAGGGCACACCCATTGGTTCACAGTTATATCTTCAGTACCTATGACAATGTCTGTCATATAATGAACTAATAAAATCTTATTGATTAAAGAGGCATACAACATACAAGCAAATAAATGAAGAAGGTAATTCCAAGTAATGAAAAGTGCCATAAAGCAAATAAAAGAGGATGGTGAGTGATCCCATGGGGGTGCCAGTGTCTGGTAAGTATTGAGTATCTCAAGAGGCAATTTTTAAGTTAAGGTCAGAATGACAATGTAATTAATGCAGTCTGCACATGAATAAAAATTCATTACAGGATAAAAGAGAAGCATTAGCTTTGTGAATAATTTTAGAACTCTAAAAAAGAACTAGTTAAAAAAAAAAAGAAGTGCTCTCAAAAAGTGCACACTGAGTCCTGGAATGACGGAATAAAATGACTGTATTCTAGAGAAGAAGGAAAAGAGCAAATGAAATCCTCTTCTCCAATCTCCCACCCCAAAAGACAAAACAGAGGGGTCAGATGGTGGCGGGTTGATAACCAAGGCATGGGGATCACCAAGTGGAACCATATTGAAAGGATTTTGAGTTTGCATCCACTGCCCTGAGGACACAGAGTATAAGAGTGTATCTTGTCTAGCTGAGACTGGGTCTGCACTTGCAGACCTGGTTGGGGATGTCTGTCTTTTTGTCTCTTTTTCTCTCATTAAAAAGATAAATAAATACTCAAAAAAAAAAAAAAAGAGAAAGAAATTTTTGAATAGAAACTCTTATATTTGTATGGGCCTTTTCACCTTCAAAAAATAAATAATCAAAAAAAAAAAAAAAGAGAAAGAAATTTTTGAATAGAAACTCTTATATTTGTATGGGCCTTTTCACCTTCAAAGTATACGTTTTCAAATTCACCGACTATATTTATCTCTCCTCATAAAGTTTACAAACAAGCAATTTATTATCCTTCCTATTTATTATCCTCACTATTAAGAGGAAGAACTTAAGGCTCACAGTGGAGCGTGCCTTCTCTCAGGTCAAAGGCTGGTGAGGTAGTAAACCAGGCCTAGCAGCAAGGCACCCTCACAGGATCTGCCACAGTGTGTCCATTATGGCAGGCTGCCTAGATGGAAACTGGCAAAATCTCTCTCAAGGTTGCCAGTCTGTTCTGTGTGAACCTAGAACACAGGAGCTGTTTCACAGTTAGATTCCAGAGACTGAAATTAAGGTTGACTCTGAATGTGAGGTAGAAGGGCCAATAGTAGTACTAACATTAAAGGATTCCTTAATGAGCATGAAATTATGTACAAATTCTAAATTTGGCATCCAAGTCCACTGCAGTGTGACTGCAATCAAAGTTTCTAACATTATCTCATACAGTTTTATGATGTTTTTCTCCAAATGAACCATTTACCCAAGTCACTTAACATGAACAAGGTAAGAGAGCGAGAGAGCTATTCATTGTTACACCTGGAATATCTACTCTCTTCTTCCTGTCATTGATTTTTCTCACAATTTAGCCATCTTTTAAGAAGTCTTTGGTAAACCCTGAAAATCAGTTATGATTTCTTCCTTAAGAGTCTCTCTTATGGTTCTAATCCAGGCCAGTCTGGTACTACAGCATTTATTCAAGAATTTGCTAAATATCCCATTCCTCAAATAAAATCTGAATGATTTATAAGAATAGACTGTCCTTTCCATATCTTCTTCAATTTTATATTTCTTTGACAGAGACTCTGCCATATAGTGGGGCATCAATAAATATTTGTAGAATTAAATACAATTGATTCAAAGAAAAAGTAAAACATGACCTTCAGATGAGTGTTTTCAACACTCTATTGGAGGCAGACAGAAAAGATAAGGGAGATATAGAGCATAGAGGGAAATCAATACATGAAATTACTTGAGAGAATGAAGAAAACTAGAAGGAAATAGAAGCAGCCAATTGTATCCTCAGTAGTCAGCACAATGTATCGTGCACAGCAGCTACACAATAAATGCCTGTGGAATGAGTAAGTGAATGAATAAATGAATGAAGAGAAGAGAACAAAGGAGAATAAAGAACTATTGAAAGAAGTCTTAAAACTGGGCCCATCATTTTAAGCTAAAAGGGAAGATTCTAATAGATATACGGATAGTGGTGTGAAATATACTGCCCAACGGATGAGAGTGCATACATGTCTGCATTCTTCTATTCTTTGTGCACGTTTCTAATCAGTGCAATCTGGAGCACAGAACAATTCTGCAAGCAGACTGAAGAAACGAAAGTCTACCTATCCTAGAGATCAGGAACAAAATCAGAAAGTTAAGTCTCTAGGTTAGAGAACAGAACCAGGGGCCAAGTCGAACTTGAACCAAGACCTAATGTCATGTCGTTCTGTGATCTAGAGCAGCAGCACTGTCACCTTCTGGGGTCTTACTGGAGGTGCAGAATCTCAGGCTCTACCTCAGACATCCAAATCAGAATCTGAGTATTAATATTATCCCTGGGTTCGTGTAATTTGTAGGAATATTAAAGTTAACTACTTAACTGATGGAACACTACATATGGGGAAGGCGCCATAGCACAGTAGTCAAGCGCTGTGCAGAAGCAGGCAGATCTCATATTATTGACCACGGTATGAGTACACTGAACATGAGTGCCCTGTGCCCAGGACCTGATAGGATGGGGAAATAGAGGAGAAAGTAGAGTACTGTGACCAGCCTTACTGGAGGGTACTTCTGCTCTCGCTGCATCTCTCTCTCACTCTAGCATGTGAGTACACGTGCTGTATGGCATAAAATTTTAAAAGTCCAGATATAAATTTGCCTCCCTCCAAATATATAAATCATGTCATGTACATAAGCTATCATTTAGGAAGGTTACCATTACTTAATAATATTTAGTATTATTACAAATAATATTTCTATATTACATTAATATAATTAATATATAAATAAATAATACTATTATTAACTAATAATATAATTTATGTAAAATAGATTATAATAAATATGTATTAGAAAGAAACATAATTTAGCTTCATGGATATGGCCCTGAAAAAAAAAAAAAAAGAAATGAGTCTCTTTTTTAATTACAGCAAAATTGAACAGTCTGGTGGGAGTAAATGAAGATGAATTCAATCATTTCTCTGAGAAAAAAAGGAGACATAGCAAGCATAAGACTTGTCACCCATCTGTAAAACAACATACCAAGAAATGCTTACCACGTTAACCTCGGGAGGTCTACATACCTACACACACACACATACACAAGCAAAGTTGAATGGATTTGATGCTGACAAAAAATTGGAAGAGTATGGCAGGCTAATTAAGGGAAATTGCTTTGGGTGATCTTGTGTCAGTAATAAAAACAATAATGTTTGGAAATTGGAGCAATATGGAATCTAAAGTAGGTTTCTTACAAAGACATGAACTCTTCATCCCCCCAGATAAAAGAATGGACAGTGGTAGGAAGGCCATTTCCACTTTCTGAAGGGAGAGAGATAGTTTTTAATTTGCATTTTTTAAGGTTCAGACAAAGCAATTTTTGAAAAGAGGTCAAAAGTTCAGAGCTGAGTTTCATACTTAATTACTATAGCATTCTGGTGTGAGGATTCCTGCCATTTATTTACTTATTTATGTATGTATTTATTTTCACAAAGATGTAAAGGGAATAGAAGGAAAGAGAAGGCAGGAACGAATAAAAAACAGAGCCATCAGGAAGGGAAGATGCTCCAATGAGAAGGAACGTATATGTATTCTAAAAGGGAGAATAGTTGAGCTAGGTCCAAAAACAGAGTGTATTTGCTACATAGAAATAATTTTTTTTTAAATTGTATTACTGTTCTATAAAAAAACATGAAAGAACTTCTTAAATCTAAAATAAATACACAATAATGTTTACAAATTTAAGTTATCTATAAAAAGCAAAATATTTTCATTAAATACCGGACATTGAACAAACTGTGCAAAAACCTTTCATGTGCAAATATTGTGCATTAATAAGTTTTCAGATTAGGAAGTACTATTTGAAGGAAATAAGACTTCTATGTATTATGGCCTGGGAAAGAAAATTTCCCAATGATAAATTGTGTATATATTTCCAATGTGGTTCATATGATGAAAAGTAAAGTGTTTTACAACCTTGTATTGGCTTTAGAGTTGTCAGAAGAATAATATTAATACATTCAAATATTTTTTTCTAACTACAAGAAACATCCAATGGGTAATCAGACACTTCACACGTACACATACATGCACATGCTATCACCTAAGGTACATGCCTATGAGAATTTTCATTGGGTTTAGAATGTATTACATTTATCTTACAGTGGTGAAGCATCGTTTGAGGATTTTGACTTTGTGTGAAATGCTTCCTTGTGTTTTTCAACAGGATGTGCAGCTAGTTTCTGTAATTTTCCTTTCGCTTACTCTTTACTTAAGACTATATTAAGGATCGCATCCTTGCCAACCTGGCTGTACTACTCTGTGATGTGCCAACACACTCGTTATGTGATGAGAGTGGAATCCAGAAAGTATACAAAATTCCGGGATTAAATGTGGAGACTTCTGACAGTTCATAATATAGACGCGTATTTGATGGAAAGCAGACAGTTATATTTAGATGATTCTCTCTCATTATAATAGCACATGGAAACTGCTTTCTTCTCGCATTGGACTGTGGGCTCTAGAAGGGCAAAGACCATGTAGTAAGAATGTTTTAATATCAGTGAATGCCACAATATTTGACCCAAAAGAAACACTCGAATGAATGAACTAATGTGAAGGCCATATAAACTGAAGTGCATAGTGTTGGGTTCAAGTGCTTAGGAAGGTGAATTAGAACCAAAATATCAATCATCCCAAAGTAGATCCCAGACCCTCTTTAAAATATGTCACTATGGAACTCATTGCTTCAAGCAGTAAGGTTAAAAAAAAAAGAATATATTATTCATAATTCTAAGGCATTTCTTATTTAGCCAAATAGTTACAATCCATCCATATTTAGAGATCTTGCCAATAACCTATCCACAGTAATTTAGAAGGCAAAAGATCAACTGGAAATTACATAGCTCATCTGCCAAAAATTTATATTTCTATTTATAGACATCAAGCAGATTAACACATCTGATAAATATCTAAAACTAAATAATATGCAATATACAAATATACATTGCTTAAAGATTTTTCATCTCAGCTTTGTAAAAGCTTCAGGATAATAAAGTGGGACTGAATTAAAGGCACATGTAAAACAAGTCTGGAGATTTTCAGAATCCTGATGTCAGGACTGCACTTACATATGATTAGTCAATTGTATTACAGAATATATAGAAGTTTTGATAGAAAAGGACACATGGCTGAACATAGGTGTACATCTAGGTAGATTAGAGAAATCGAAAAGAAAAACTAGATTACTTCCTGATGTATAACAAAAGCTTTACAGAAAAATGACTGTTCATATGATATTTTCCATGGCTCTCCCACTCTGTTAGGTCTAACCATCTTAACTGGTTTAAGCGATTTTGTACTTTAAAAGGTCCAATACACAGAAAACCTCCAAACTTATTGACTTCTCTGGGGTGACAATTTACCTAAACAATGGATTCAGAGATGACATAGACAAGGATGTACTGGTAAATGTTAAAAACAAGACAAAACAAACAAACAAAAAAAGTTTCAAAAGGAGAGAAAAAAAAATGCTGATTTAAATGGTGCAAATTCCCTGGCTGTAGTTAATTTCAAGCTAAGAAAATAGTAGCACTGAAAATGGTGTTTAAGAAGAGATGGTTCAAATTGGCTCATCCAACCTAGTTTAAGGCAGCTTATTAAGTATTCTACAAACAATTGATTAAATAATTTGGTGAAGTGGTATCAACTATATGCTCTTCTGATGGATACTTTAGTATATGCTTTAGTATTTTGAATGTCCTAAAAACTATTGCATATAAAAAGCCTGTTTCACGTTGTTTAACAGAGCATCACTTTCATTTGTATTTGGCTCTTGGAATTTTTTCCCCCTAGAATACCTACTAACATCTTTCAGAAGACTAGTGCTTTGTAGGACCCTGTCTGGGAAGTGTGGCTGAGTCACACTGTGCTGGTCTCACTGCACACAGTTGGCATTTAGTAACAGGTTACCGACAAAAATGACTCATTTATATAGAAAAGTCATAAAAAAAACAATAAGAATATTTACAAGTAAACATTTTATGACACTGAACCATTCTTAAGACAATTGGTTTATAGGTTGGTTCATTAGAGAGATATTTATTGAGCATATACTATATTCAAAGCACTATCAGACACTAAGGCACTACAGGTTTTCAGTCTCTTTATTCCACTTATGAGGGTAAAATCTCCATTAAGCAGAGCTAATTTTAGTTTTTCTTTCTTTTATTTTGCAGTGGAGAGGACAAAATACAATCATATCCTAAAATTTAATTCAAAGGAATACTTAAATCTAACATATTTTGCTATATGTGGGGACATTTTGTAAATTGCATGTAGTATGTACATGTTACTAAACTATTTCATATCTAATATATAGAGCTTCTTGTTAAAGAAAGAACCTGCCATTTCTCCCTTTATACTTGACATTAAATGTTCTAGTCTACATAATAATACATTAAAGCAATAGTATTCTATTAACTATTGATCTGACCCTATGAGAATGTCTCCAAAGTGTTTATATATGTCCACATTTGCCAAGTTACTGTAATTTATGTTCACAAATAAATATTCATACAATTGAGTTCTTTTGAATAAATAAAAGAGCAGGTTTAGGCTAAATGCTAACTGAAACAAAATGTCAAGAATCTATTATCTATTTTGCAACAGATATCATGGCATTGCCTCATTTTTCTCTTAACCACAACTCAAATGATCATGCAATTTGTAAGCCTTAATGTGTTTGTTTTTGTTTTGTTTTCCTTTGGAGAATTGACAGGTAGCTTTCCCACTGAAAAACTATCTGCTACTTGACCTTTGGCAAAAGTATGATCTGCTGTTACATGAAATATTCTCTGATATTGAGTTATCTTAGTAGTATGTAAAGTACTTAAGGAAACTAGAACATAAACACCTTAAGGTAATATGTTCATTGCTTGAACTAAGGCATGAATCATTATTATTGCACTCAAATAGTGACACCTCAGTGTTCGTTTTTTACCCCATATGCTTTTCTCATCATGCAAGAATAGAAATTATTGTATCTCAACATATTTAAGAAAGAAAACAAATGCACATGTTTACCTATAAACAAGGCACAAGTATTGAGATATACCAGAAAATTATGTCTTGATCGAGAGAATAAGTGTGCTGCTATGATGGTCGCCAATGTTCAATTGCTTTTGAAAACTACAGGAAATTTCCCTTCAAGGTAAGTATTTTAAAGGAATACATACAACAGAACCATATGATGCTTGTTTATAGTAAAATATATAGCTTCTGAAAAGCAAATTTAATGAAAATTGTCTTATCCGTTGCCCTTTAGAACATCCTCATATTTCCTAATTTTAACAATATATTGGCAAAGGAAAATTGCACAAAGGATAAATTGCAAGGAATTCTATACTTAATTGTACATAGGTGGAAGATAATCCAATTTTGAGTTATGGTACATCATCAGAGAAATGCTTTGTCTGTTAATTATGTGTATATTTGCATTTCATATAGATTATTATAGTATACCTTTCCTTAATAATACAGAATCTGCTTCATTTTGTACTTGTCAAATTTTTACTTAAATAATATTAGCTGCTAGCATATCATATTACAATATAGAACTTTAATAATTAAACATGTTACAGTAGAGAAAAAGACCTTCATATTAGAACCTATGCACTCATTAATGCATCAAACATTAAATTAAAAAAAAAAAACATTGGTTGGAAACAGAATTATTGTCAGATGCTAATGGTTTTGCTACAGATTTGGATTCATTTACAAGCATATTTAAAAGGGAAAAGAAACTTCATACTTTCTTAGAATAGCAACAGCACACCAAGGAAGTTTCTCGCCAAATCTCCTACTTTTCCTCATGAGATTTAACCAGAAATAAACATAAACATGGGAAAATTGTGGGCAAGAAATCAAATCAGGACAGAGAGAAAAATATACAAGAACATATATTCTATGGTACAGTACAGCAAAAAAGGGAAATATTTTAAAATGGTATCCATTATACTGCTATATTAACAATAGTCTATATGCTCCTGCCATGGGGAGGCGGACTTGACCCTTGACCTGTCCTCACATAAGCCTGAGAAATGAAAATTTTGTCTGTCATCGCTGTTTGTTTTACACAATTTTACTCTCTCTCTAAACTGGTATAAGAGGGAAAAATTCTGCTCTGAAATAGCCCAAATCTGGTTCTTAATAGTCATGTGACTTTTTTTTTTCTGCCAGCCATGTGCTCCGTATCATTTTACTCTGAAATAACTATGCGGATTTCAGCTCAACCTGCCTTTGCTTATAATGCATGACATACCCCGTGAGAGAGCCTGAGAACAGACTCCCTTGAAAAGCAAGGTTCTCATACTTGGCCTGTAACCATGGAAGCAGATGCCGTTTTCTTCTTACCCTGCTTACCTCTTTGCAGCCTCGAGCTGCTCCCTATTGTTAAAAGGGGTATGCCTTGATTTTTCTTCATCATGACCGAACTTGCCTCTTCTTCAAAGGGCATGATGCTGCAGGTCATTGGTCTAGACTGTTTGCACGGTCCAGAGAACAGCCTTGATGTAACCCTTGCTCCGTCTGAGCCACACCACCAGCCGTGCATCTGCAGACTGTAGGGGACATTGGAGATCTGTATTTGAAAAGAAGTCTGTCTGATTTTGCCATTGTGCCTTTTCACTCATCGATCGAATGAATATCGAACCTTCTGTCGTTGCATGTGTGAAATAGATAGCTTAGCAAGCACTTTTGTGCCCAACCTGTGCAGTGGGCCAAAGGTTTGTCTTTTAGTCTCAAGAATTTTTTTTGTCTTCAGACTGTGAATTTCGTGTTAGCTTAAATTATTTATATGCTTTTATTCAACTGTCGTGATGGCCCTTTCACTTCATCAGCAGTGATTCTCTTGGTGTTAGAAGGAGTGTTTTCTTTTCTGTCAACTTTTTTTTTTCTTTTCTGTCAACTTTTTCTTTTTTCTTTTGTAGCTCTGAAAAGATTTTCTGGCTTAACTCATTTGTAATTAGAAGTGGTACAGTAACATCTACTGTACCCTATTAAGTCAAAAAGCTGAAGTATCCTTTTAAGGAAATGATGAGATGGTGTCTATCATTTAACAGGTTTAATTCCAGAAAGTGAACTTGAACTGCATTCATTCACTGCATTCAAGGTAATTTCAATGACTTGTAAGAGTAAGTAAATCAAATAATTACATTGATTTTAAGTTAAATGAAATTGTTTGAGCAGCTCTGTTTAAAGGAAAAAAAAATTCTGAGTATATTTCCCCTTTAAAAATGTGTGAAAATGTTATGCTGGAACCTTGGAATATAATTAAAAGTGCATAAATACATTGTGATTTGGGATATTGAATAAATATCATATATGTATTCTATAGCCTATGCTATGATTTAAGTAGAAAGCATACGATATGAAAATCCATTGCTTACATTTCATTTTTAATACAGTTAAAATTCACTGTTGTTATCAATAACTGACTTTAACAATAACAAATGACAATTATACCACCTGCTCATTCTAAAATGTATTCCTTCACTGCATCCTTAAAAAAATCAGACTAACTTTAAAATGTCTCGTATGCTCACTTAGCAAGTGTTGTCTACGTGTGTCTTCAGTTTTTGTTTTGTTTTGCTTCGTTTTAAGAAACCACTATTTCATACGCCAACGCATACCTATTTTCTCTAATTGCCGCAAGCAAAGGGGAGGTCCGTGACAGAATAAAGAAGGTTATTGTGACAGATGAAGCATAATTCACAATGAGTACTCTTTTCATCTAGCCTTAAGTAGCAGAGGATTACTTCCAAGCTGAATTTTGTGGCAGACTATATGAGCTGATTCCATTAATGTATAAGCGTAGGGCAAAGGCAGAAAACCTATTTCCTTTCAGCTGGGTGGTGGTTATTTAATGTGTCTGTTTGGGGGACTTATTTTGTTCCACCACAAATAGAAGATACACTGGCCAGAGAGAGTCTCAAGAAACCGAGGGAGTAGGCAAAGAGGGCGTGTTGGAAATCAGAATCGTAAAGCAGTAAAAGTTGAGGTTTACTATACTATCCGTATAATGATAAAGAATAACTTAAATACATGTCTACGTTCTTTGGCATGCGCATGAAATAAAGTCATACTTTTTTCAACAAAAATGAGCTGCAAAAGTAGGTAAATTTTATTTTATAGTTTAACTTCCTTTTCTTTGATATAATGATTTTTTGGGTCATTTTCACATTCTTATTTTCAAGTAATTTGTTAGATTTCCAGATGCTGTTTAGTTTTATGTGAGGGTTTAATACCAAGCTTCTGGTAAATAGCCATGTGTTTTTTACTTGCCTTCAATCGTTTGTTTTGTTGTCGTAAAATGACATGGATTTTATTTAGCCTTTATAGAATGTTTATATTTCTATATAGAGATTTTTTTTTCCTTTCTGTTTCTAATGAGGTCAGATTTTAAACTAATCAGAAGAGAGGCAAAAATTGTACTTGATAATTAAAGGTGCATGATAAAAAATTCCCAAGCTAAAGAAACCATTACTTGTTGTTAGTCTTAGATAGATTTTTATTTACATTAGCCATTTAAATTTATTTATCCCTGAATACTGTTTTCTAATACTTTATATGAGCTGTGGTTGAAGCAATTTTCTATCTCTAAAAAGCAAAGCGGGTAGTGCTGTCTGCTAGTACAGCCACTATGACAGAACTCACAACGAAGTGCTGTTTCCCTACTATGTTCTCGCCAATCACAGTTTATTATTCCAAAGAGTAGAAAAAGAATCTAAATACTAAATTGAGATCTTTCTCAATTTATTGGACCCATTTCATACTTCAAATATTGTAATGAATAATTCAAATGCACTGAATTTATTTAGGTAATCCCTGAAAGAAGTAAAGACTGTAATTTACAACTACTTCTTTTGTACGTTTTTCTTAAAGCACAATAATATAAATCTGTTGATGTAGATATATTTTACGATTCACATCGACTAAAATAATTTCACTTATTCAGATTGGCTTTGTCACTAAAAATAAAATAGGCAATAAGATTCTTTCACCTTATAGTTTAACACTGTTAACCAATACTTAATACTGCATCAAAGGTTTAATTCAATGAACTTATTTGTCATTTCCTCTTACGTTGTGTTTGAATTGGTACTGTCCATAAAAGTAGCAATTTCTAAATGAAAAGAGTGATTGCTCTTTCACTGCAAAAATATAAAAATCATGTAATTATCATCTATTTGTTAGTTAAAATACCATTTTCCCCTTGTCTTCCCTAAAAAATAAAAATTAACAGAAATAAAACATATATCCAGGGGCTAT
This sequence comes from Tupaia belangeri chinensis, assembly GCF_000334495.1. Lineage (NCBI taxonomy): Eukaryota > Metazoa > Chordata > Mammalia > Scandentia > Tupaiidae > Tupaia > Tupaia belangeri. Next base: position 1,203,885 of record NW_006207036.1, read on the forward strand.
TTTTAAAGTATTATTCATTATTCTATGTTTTTGTTAATATAAACAAAAGATAAAATTGAAACAGTAAGAATTTCAAGGAAAGTATAAAGCTCTATGTGATAATTATTGCCAGGGTATCTGCAGAGATTTTCTATTTATACTTTCCATGTTCTTATTAATGATTATAGAAGTAAGCATATATACATATTTCTGCATTTGATAAAATTTTCCACTTCTGTTGTTATTTTATAATCATTGCTTTATATGATGTCTTTAAAATCACTGTAAACTTTAATATTAGAAAATATTAATGACTGAAGTGACATTGTTCATGAAACATGGGAAAAAGAAGGTTACTTTGAGAATAATGAAGTTGTTATACAAATTATTCAAATGTTGTATTTCATAGTAAAAATTTTTTCAAACAATAAGTTTATTTTTAATCACAGTTAAACTTAAAATCAAACGAGCATGTTGTGTGATTGTATCTAAAGTAAAATTCATTGGCACATGCAGAATTTTCTAAAATATCATGGGAAAGCAATTGCATGAAACTGAGGATAAGATTTTATTGTGGAAGACAGCTTTTCAAAAATAACGCTATGCAACCTTAAAATGGTGTCATTTTACATATACTTTTTGTAAAATTTAACCTGAACATGGTGTATAGTGCTGCAAAAGTAATCAAAATACCGGCCAGAGTATTTTATTTTCACATATAAACTTCGCAGGGTCAACCTCTGTTTTATCCAAAATGTATTTCCTGTCTTTCAGGCCAGAACATTTTTCATATTGCTTTCTTCTTCCTCCTCCTCCCTAAAACACATTTTGCTATAAACTTCTGCACCAATCACTAGGAAAGACTCCAAGAGCAGTAGCAGTTCAGGAAGCAGCTCTGTGAATGTAAAAAATCACAGACTTTGATTTTATAAGACAAGTTGGATAGGAGTCAAAACTGCCACATGCGGTGTGAAAAAATGCCACCCTGGTGTGAACAAAAGGTTTAAAATGGAGTCAAGAAGCGTGCAAGCTCCACGTCTAAGCCTTTCCTGTGAATTGTCTGCCACAACCTGCAGGGTATCAAGTGGGATAGAAGAAGGGAGAGCTCTTGGAAGCTACAACTGAGAAACATCGGGAGTCAAATGTGTTAGTTTTTTCGTTGTTTTTCATTTTTGTTTTTATTTTGTTTTGTTTTGTTTTGTCTCATTTAGACATCATTACACTAAACTGTTTTACCCCAAACATAAAACAAATCCAAAAAAAGTCACATAACGTGTGAAGAAACTGTTGCTTACAAGTGAATTGTTACTTTGGTGCTTTTTCCCCTTTTTCTTTTGCATTCCTTCATTTACAGCAAAATGAGGTTGCCAACTGCACATAATATTTTAAATTCATTGTTTCACAGACCGAAGTTTCAGTTAGCAAGGGTGAATAGGAAAAGAGGCTCATAAAGTCCTGACTCTTAGACTAAGAATTGGAATTATACGAATCATTTTTGCTTGATTATCTTCTAAATTATCAAGAAAAGGTGGAGGAAACAACTAAGAATTCACTATTGGAGACAAGCAGTTTGTTTCTCAGTAAATACTATACCAGTAATTCTAAATATAGCAGGAGCAGTTCTTCAGAAAAAATACCACTGTGATATACCACTGAAGTACTAATATTTCACCATTTGTAATATTTGAAATGTAAAAATTTACTCCACAGCCAAAAATATTTGTTAGCCATAAATAATTAGTCAATAAATCCAAAGGTAAACCATCACCATTGGCTTAAATGACTATAAAAAAGACAATTTCATTGTAAAGACGATTAAAATGTATGCCACTGCGTTATAATGCCCACTTCAATAATCTTAATATGTGTATAAAGGCACAACTCTATGAATACTAATTACATGATAAATTATAAATAACATTTAAAGAAAGTAACATTTCCTAGGTGATTGTGATCTAATCAATATAGCACATCTAAATGCAACAAGAAATGTCTTTGATGAGCATTGAAAAGATCCTTAAACTTCGAAGGCAGTTTTATTACATTTGCATCTTATCTCTTATTAAGGATTGGGTCTAAAGCCAGCAAATCCCATCGGTTATGAACACAGGTCAAGATGGGAACATTTTTCTATTTACTCTTTGTAACACTGGGTAGAAATCAATCTGTTACTTTCATTATAACCACACAATCAATTCCATTTAAAGTATAACACAACAGCCAAGTCCAAGGACAATATGGATCCTTGGAAAAAGCTCATACCATTTGCAGGGCTGTATTTGATACAGCTGCCGGTAAATTGTCTTCTTTCTAATTAGTGTACATGGTCACTTAAAGCAAACATGCCTAAACCAGTATTGCAATGTAGGATTTAATCAGAAATTAAGAGTACAATATTTATTAAGGTCACATAAAAACAAAAACATTGTCTTTAAACAATAAACACCTTCAAAAAAAGAATTCTCTTTACATTGGCTCTAATGTGATCAAGACACTATTCTATACCCATTTCAATATTTTAAGAAATTTTATACACACTGGAATTTCTACCTTGAAAGTAGCATATAACAGTGTTTATTTCAAATACAACCTTTTACCTATCTGTCAATGATTTTATTCTGACTAATCTTACCTTGCCTCAAAATTACCAAAATTTTTTTCCCAGGAATTTCATTACACAAAGCATATGTCAGAAAACAGAAGAAATATGCCTATGTGTATTTCATTTTCACATAACAGCACCATCATTTCACATTTTATAACACCAAATGTAACATACTTCATAAGGTATTTGAAAGTACAAGATAGACTATTATAAAGCAACACTAATGGTTGTTGAACAATTTCCTTTCCGTTTATTTTTCCAACTGTATTAAGGTATAACTGACAAAAATGAAGCACATGTGTGGTATATGATGTGATATATATATATATATATGTATGTGTATATATATATATATATACACACACATTGCACAATGATTGAATCAAGCTAATTAACATAGCCATCACCTCATATTCTTCTTATTTTTTTAATGGTGAAATCATTTAAGATCTACTCTTTTTGCAATTTTCAAAGATAGATTATTATTAACTATAGCCACCATAATATACAATAGCTCACCACAGCTTTTCATCCTATTTGACATTTTATACCTTTTGACAAACATCTCCCCATTCTTTGCTCACTTTATTTTATAAATGACAATATTTTACTTTCTCACATCAATTTTAATGATTTTAGTTTACAGTTTCCTGATTTACTCAAACATGTAGTAAATAAAAGTCTTAAAGAGCATAATTGTAATTATCTAAGAGATAACATTAAAAATGTATTTGTGATTCAAAAGACAGCCCATCCCTTCCAGGTAAGAATAATTCAAATTGAAATCAAACCATTTGGTTGGTCTATGGAAAAGGCTGCCTATGTCATCTAACACAAAGCTTCATGGCCATGAAGTCTTGAAGTTTGGAGAAGTTTTCTTCTCTTAGAAAAATATTATTTCAAATTTTCTGTCAATATTTCATTATTTCTGAAAACTCTTGTGATGTCCTATTTTTTTGTTACCACTCAGTAATAGAAGTATTGCAACTACTGCTAAGGAATTCTCTTTCTTGTGACAAGACAATAAGCTTTCCTGAAACACTGCCTATAAATAAAGTCTGAGACATGAAGTTACTCTTACACAATCTATGCTGCCCTAAATGTTTTTGACCAGAAACATGTGTCTTTTTTACTATGTCTCTTTTACACATAGCAATGGTTAATGAACTTGATGTAAAAGGCTTCGGACAGAATTACACTACCTGGAAGACATTCTTCTCCTACCGATTTCCATAACCCAACTTCTGATGACCTTGCCTGGCTATGAACAGGGCTGTTGTACAACTGTGCTTCCTCTTTTCAGTGGTCTCCACCATTGATACCATCTAGGTTTATCCATTCTTCTCCCTGAACTGCCTAGTAGGCCACACTACAGACTCAGCAGGCACCGCACTCTTATATGACTTATATGAATCTTGCTCTGGGTCTCAATTAACTTAATCACTGCCAATATTTTACACAAATGTCTGCAATAGATAGGCCCAGCCTCAAAGAGTGACTTGAATGACACAAGAAGAGATGAAGACAGGCAGACACATTAGAGTAAACATGAGCTTGGACCATTCATAATCCATTCACTAATTTTCAGGCAGGCTGGTCAAAACTAAAAAGGAAGATGAAGCTTACTTTAGTGTTTACATAAACATAAATAAACCAATAAAATATACATGTTGATTTGTATGTGTATTTTATTATTTTATTCACTTACTGTCATGTTTTTAAATGACCCCAGAGCTAAAAATCCTGGCTTTTGAACCTGTTTGGCAGGCAATGGCACAGCAGAAACCCAACTGGATCCATATGGGTAAGGTACTGGGTTTGTGTCCTGGGACCTCCCTGAGCAAGCCAGTTGCACAGTATACCTGTGACTTGGGCTGGCAGAGACTAGGAGGGATTGTGGCATTAGGATCCTATTGGGGAGGTGCCTATATCTCTTTCTTTCTTTTTCTGTCTATGTTTCTCATGTGGAAAAAAATAAATAAACTTTAAATAAATAATAAACTCACATGCTTAACTCTGTGTTCAACATTTTCTTTATTTTAGGTTTTGTTTTCAACCCTATCATATATCCTTCTAAATAAAAGATAACTTTTCTGAAAATTCAGAAAGATTTTTTTATATTCTATCCACGTTTGTCTGGAATGCAGGTTTTCCCGAAGGAAGATCAGAAATCACTAATTTTATATCATTATTGTCTTTATTTTTTCTCTATCATTGGAGAAAAATAGGGATAAAATGTGATTTTTTAAAAATTTTATTGAGTCATAGATGCTAAGTTTTTATACATCAACTGATATAAAGTAGAATAGTCGTCTTTATTGAAGGGATTATTAAAGGAAACTACTGGGTTGTTGCAAAAGTCATGACAATTTTTCTATGTTTTTTTTTAATGAAAAAACATGCCATGACTCTTCTAACAACCCAGTAATTAATAGGATTCATTATTATTTTTCCACTGGATGCATTACCATTTGGTAGAAGTAATGAGTTTGAATTATTGAATTCCAAAATGTAACTATAGAGAAAATATACTTTTATATATAAAGACTTTATAAATATGTAATATTTCATGTGTCATGAAAATATAGACTCTACAAAATGTACTTGTAAATGTCTTAAGTAGGCCATGAAGACTTTATATGCTTTCATGTTGCTTTGTACTGTAACTGAAACCCCAACTAAGAGTTATATTGTTGCTAATAAAAAAAATACGCGTCACTGTGGCTTGAAGGGAAAAAAATCTATTTTAGGCATTATTATTTCTAAAAGCAAAGCCTCCAATTCAAATCTATTGCTAGAAGTCCAGAGCCCTGGCTCACACTTCTCAACGTCTACTTAATACATTGAAAATACAATTTAGACATTTGTAGTGTTATGGTCTTCACTGTCAAAGGCTAATACATTAAATATATATA
>NW_006207036.1:1212317-1265823 GCF_000334495.1 Tupaia belangeri chinensis
TATATATATATATATATATATACATATATATTCTATATTCTATCCCAAAATGTTTTGAAAATGAAAAACAATTGACTTCTAAACCCATATTTTACTTTTAAAAAATGGAATTAAAGTTGCACCATGATGGCATTTCATGAGAGCATTATTTCTTCCATAGATTTAGAGAAAAATACTATATACAGTTTGAAAGACTAAAATGATAAATAGTGAAAAATTTCAAGATATTGGCAACTGTACTTTGGAGAATATAAATCATTTAAGAGAGGACTGTTTTCAAAAAAGGCACTCTAGAAATGACTCATAAAATGAAACATATATTGATAACATTTTATATCAAATAGTCCTTCAGTCTTATATTTATTCATTCATTCCCCTATTTTTTTTTATTACCTCTGTACTGTCCTATAGTTTCAGAGAAGGGACTAAAGGTATAACTACAAGTTTCGTGACTGGAGTATGATGTGCTATGATAGAGTGTATTTAGAGTGAAAGGTAGAGAAAGAATCTTGACATGCTTGGGAAAGGCAAAAATTATTCTCCAGAAGCTATACATGAAATGAGTTCGAAAGACGGATTGATGTAGCCATGGGAAGAGCACACTGTTGCTGTACTGAAAGGAACAGCCTCAGCGAGGTCCCATGGTAGGAAGTACTCAGCATTTTGAAAGTTTTAAGAGGAGACCAGCACTGTAGGAACACCGCCAGAGAGCAAGGGAGCCAGCTTAGATGGGCCAGCTCAAGACTTGAGGACTTACAGGCAGAAAGGTTTGGACCTTATTCTCAGGGCAATGGATATTTCCTGAGGCAGAGTCTCTCAGGAATGAGTCTTGAGATATAAAATTTTGTTTAAACTTCCTCCAGTCTGGAACCATAAATCACAACTTAATCAATGAATTATACTAGTTCTTAACATTAGCAAAAACAATCCATGTGCCATTATTTGGTGATTCAGATCTGATTTTATTTAACTAAGAAATGCATACTTAGTGTATTATTTTATTACTTTTCTTCTTAGGAGCTACTGAAACAAGTTCCTTTCCAAAAGACCATGCATAACTCAGTTACTCTGACTATTAGTTAAGATATATGAGGAAGCACATATGAGTAACATTCTCTCCCAAGAACAGGTGTATGTCTTGAGCTTGCCTATTTATATGTCAAAGGAATACCACCGACTAGATTATTTTAATTAATTATATTTTCTGTTTAAATATTCTGTTGAAAAGTTTAAGAACATTCTATACATATTGAAAGTATTGACTCAAGTACTTTCAGCTTTTTAGTAATTGAATTGGAGAGCACAAATACATAGGTTCCTTCTTTATGTTACAATTAAACATGATATTTTCTACTTAATGACAAAGAATAATAAGTTAATTGACATTTTAAAAATGTTTTAATTGCCTATATATCTCTTAGGGGGAGATACAATGTGTACATGAAAAGCAAAAGGAGCAAAATTCTGAAGATTGGATAAGTAGTAAAGATCCTTCTGGATAGGCTGTGGCCAAAGCAGGATAAGACATTTATAAAACAGGCCCTACCCTGTTTTATAACAGTGTTATATAGCACAACAACTAAGTCTTCTCCAAAAGAAGCTGGATACCACATGGCCAACTGTGGTTCAAATTCTGGCCCTCATGGCTTGAAAAACACTCCAGACATATGTGCACATACCCAGGATCCAGACAGGATGGAAATATGGAGAGAAAAAGGACTGCAGCATGACTGAACCCATTATGGAGTTCTCTCTTTCTCCTCTTTCTCTCTCTCTCGCAGATATATGTGCCCTCTGGCATTAAAAGAAAAGTAGTAACAGAATACAAAGAAATTAAAGGCTGTCCCATAGTCTTGTGTTTAAGAGAACCACATTCCTCTTTGTCAACCATGGTTTGGATCCTACCCCAGCAGTTGAAGAACATGCTGAACACATGTGCATGCATGCCCCAAATCCTGACAGGATGGAGAAATGGAGAAGAGACGTGGTATGACCAAGTCCCACTCGGGAATGCTTTCTTCCTCTCTCTTTCTGTTTCTGCTCTCTTTCTGTCTCCCTCTGGCATGTGGACATGCCCTCTGGTAATTAAACAAAAATAAATAAAACACAACTATTACTCTAAATTACAAAAGGTTTCTGTAGAATGATACTTAATCACAAGTTTCACTATATATTTTTGATCTCTTTAAAAACATTTACAGCAGAACTGTAAATTCAAGATATTAGAAGACATGTTTTAAACTTATCATAGAAGTATTGTAGTTGGCATTTGATTTGAAAGTTAATTTTGATTTCTCTATTCCATAAATGAAAGAGCGAGAACATTCCCAATGGTGTCTTGATGTTACAATCCACCCTAGCCTTCAATCAACTCTGGATTATGCATAAGCATGTACCTGGCATACTCAGGGAGGTCTCTGGACTTGAGCCAGGAGTCCTTCTGTGTGGGACACCCTTATGTAGCATCGTGTTTTACCACTGCACCAGTTTCTGACCTCTGTAGTTGACATTTTAATTGGACTGCCTCTTTTTTTTTTTTTTTTTGAAGTTCTCCCCGAACAAGTATCTTGCTCCTCTTGAAAGAATAGTGTGCAAATACATCTTTCGGGAGATTTATGTTTAACCATGTATAAGATAAAAATAGAACTGCATGGAATGCTTAATACACTTCGGTGCAGAATTTTTCACTTAACATTGACAGTACACTTTTAAAAATTATTTTATTTAACTTTCTTTCTTTATTTATTTTAATTTGACCATGGAGTGGGGGAGAGGAAAGTGAGAGTTTAAGCAAGCCACCAGGTCCAGGACTCAAATCATAGCCATGTGGGAGTCCAGCACCATCAACCACCACACCACCTGCCAGTCCGACAGTGTACTTATATAAATGCACTAAATATTTCGTTTACCATTAAATTTTTTTTTCACTGTTGTCATTTGTTTGAAGTTTTCTTTTGAAACAGGCACCCTCATGGAGTCTTCATGTTACAGTCCTTTCCCCAGCTCTGCGGCCACTCAGGACCACATGTGTGCGTGTGGGTGTACCTGGCACATCGAGTAGAACTGAAACGTCAACCCAGAGCCTTCTCACATTTCCCCCAGCCCTGTGCAGCAGTACTCCTACTATCTGTACCACTGGGGCGGGTCCTAAAACTTTTGCTATAGTAGGTCATCTGTGTATCTTTTTGTACTGAAATGTCTCATCCAATGTCCATTTTGATAAATCCAATTTAGAACCAGGGAATTAACATTGTCATTTTACAGAAGATTCTATTTATTTTATGTACACACCAAATACTATATTTAAAGGTGGTTTTTTTTAAACTATAATAAGAGATATTATATGGCAAAGAGTGTTCTGAGAAAGAGCTCTTGTAGAAATTTCTATGTAAGCAGCTCTGAATACATCGAAACTATATTGGGCTCACCATGAGGAACTGTGAGAGGGCTTTTGACAGAAAATTTATTTAAGGAATACTCCACCAGCTCCTCCACTGAATCTTAGAGAGAGGGGTTTGAGTAGGACCCATTAGAGAGGTGAAGTTAGGAGACAGGATAAGGAACCAGCAGTTGGCATAATGTCTATGTCACTGGACTCCCATGTAGTTGACCACGGTTCGAGTCTTGGACACAGTGGCTTAAACTCACACCAGACACGTGTGTGTGTGCCCAAGATCCTGAGAGAATGGAGGAGAAGAGATTGCGACATGACTACCCACCCCGGGGGGGGGGGGATTTCTCGCTTTCTGTCTCTCTCTATCTCTCTCTGTCTTTCTGGTGAGTGCACGCACCCTATAGCAAAAACCTCTCAGAAAAAAGAAAAGAAAAGAAAAGAAAAGAAAAGAAAAGAAAAGAAAAGAAAAAAGAAAAGAAAGGAAAAGAAAAGAAAGAAAAAGAGACAGAGTAGAACTGGCTCAGAATCCTTCCTGGTCAGTACAAAAGACAAGCCTGGCTTACTTTATTGATGTACCTTCAGACAATGCTTATATCTACTTGAAATTCTAGATTGTGTTAGTAGTATAAAAAAATACATGAGTATGGCATGTGGACCAGTGAGAAGAAGCTGCTAACAACACACCTGGAAGAATGCTACACTGTATGTGGAGTAGATCTCAAAAATCTTTAGCTGAGGATGGCTCAGCAATGAGAAGACACTCTATTCCCAATACTTAGGAAGTGCAGTTGCATGTTCTCAATGGGGACCTCTGTGAGCACCCTAAAAGCATTACACATACACCCACCATAAAGAGAGGAAACCCCACTGAAGGCAGTAATGGCAAATGAGAATTCTCTATGTCTTAATGCTCCTCAACACAGAGTTCACAAAGTGCTCTCAAGAAGATGCTGGAGGCAAAACACAAGCTGAGGGAAGAGAACCAAGAGGGAAAAAGTCCAAAGAAAATGATGAATGCTACTACAATTATTCAGGATTGAGCAGTGAGAGCCACATTCTGGAGAGGAACAGAACAGAATAGTCTCACACAGTATTTGTCAGGTATAAGTAATAGCCTTGCTGATGAATCAGAGAGAAGGAATTATACAGAGAGGTCATAGACGACTGACTTCTGAGGGTTTGGCTGGAAGCACTGGGTGAATAAAAGTCCTGAACAAAGTGTGGGTGGCGAAATGAGGCTGGAAGTCCCACAGGAATAGGTAGATGTCAGGGTCAAACCCTGGCACCTCAGAAATGTTCTCACAGAGGGATATAAAGGTCCTCACCAAACATAAATCTCCTTTCCTTCTTTGCAACATTGTTGGCTGCTCCCTCTAGGCTCCAGGGATATGAATAATGCCCTGAATAATGTGAAAGAATTTCCATCCACCCCTAACTGCCCATGGATGCATTGCCAGTATCATCTTAACCCTCTCCTCGATGATGTCTCCCACTACTAAACTTGACACTTTACATTCAGTAAAACTTTCTCAGGTTTTTAAATTTTTGTGTTGTTTCAAATCTTTTGGTTTTTTTTCAAACTGCTATCACTTACCAACATTTATGCCAGTCATAGTGAGTCAAATTGTTTGTGGAACCCAAAATAAATGGCACAAAAAGAGACCATGATAGAGTGCTGAGACCATTAGCAGTAGGTTGTGTTAATAGTCATTGGCTAACGGCACAAGGTACAGTCCATCATATTAGTTATCACTATTTGAAAGCTTAAAGTAGCATTCAGGACATAGAAATAATAGGCAATTAGATTTTTCTTTATATATGTATTTTTAATTTTATAAAAATGATGGTGAGACTAATAGAACTAACATCAATTCAAAGTTGCTTTTTTGATTTTAATAACCTGACTATGGTAACATAATTTATTCATATTAGGAAAGCAGAGTAAGGAGTACATAGAAACGCTATGTACTATCTTGTAACTTTCTGCAGGCCTAAAATACTCTCAAAATAAAAACTTTTAAAAATCACTAATGTGAGGGCAAGGTTATAAGGGGCATATGTATACAAAATACATGACAAAAGAAATTCATTTAAATGTCAGCATGGAAGTGCTATTTTACACTGTTTTGCCTTTATTTATTCTTCATCAAATACATTAGTTCATTTATATTTGCAAATCAAATCTGATTAAATTACTTAAGACAAAATAGAAATACGTGCATAAATACAAGGCTATCTAAAATGTCTTGGAGCTCAGTGAAGAAACAAGAATTAATATTATCTTTTTTTTTTTTTGAGAGAGAGGTTTTTGTTACAGGGCACGTGCGCTCGCCAGACAGAGAGAGACAGAGAGACAGAAAGTGAGAAATCACCCCCCCAGGGGGGATGGCCACGCCGCAATCCCTTTCTCCTCCATTCTCCTCTCAGGATCTTGGGCACGCACGCACACGCGCCCAGCGTGAGTTTAAGCCACCGGTCCGGGACTCGAACTGCGGTTGACTATGTGGGAGTCCAGCGACATAGCCATTATGCTAACTGCTGGTCCCGAATTAATATTATCTTAAAGAGTTGTAAAAGAGCAAAGAGGCAAACATATCTGAATGCACCTTTTCTTATATTATAAACCAGTTTTGATTTTTCTTTAAAAAAAAAAAAATCAATTCCCAGAGTTTTCAGCCAGTCTTTTAGTTTTACCCAATCTGTCAACTGCACCGTCATTTTTCTAATTAACCCAGTACAAAACATCAGTCTTCTTAATTCTTCTTTAGCCCTTTTCTTGTTTCATTCCATGAGTTTTTTGTTTTTCAGAGGGTTTTTTTTGTTTATTTATTTATTTTTTTATTATAAAGTATGTGCACTTACCAGAGAGACAGAGAAAGACAGACACATGGAAAGTGAGAAATCACCCCCAAGGGGGGATGGTCACACTGCAATCCCTTCTCCTCCATTCTCCTCTTGGGACGTTGGGCACTCATGCACACGTGCCCAGTGTGAGTTTCAAACCACCAGGATGGGGGCTTGATCTTTACTCAACTATATGGGAGTCCAGTGACGTAATCATTATGCCATCAGCTGGTCCCATCTCAGAATTTTTTTTTTTTGAGAGGTTTTTGCTATAGGGCGCGTGCATTCACCAGACAGACAGAGAGAGACATAGAGACAGAAAGCGAGAAATCACCCCCAAGGGGGGATGGTCACACTGCAATCCCTTCTCCTCCATTCTCCTCTTGGGATCTTGGGCGCGCACGCACACGCGCCCGGCGTGAGTTTTAAGCCACCTGGTCTGGGACTCGAACCGCGGTCGACTATGTGGGAGTCCAGTGACATGGCCATTACGCTAACTGCTGGCTCCCTCAGAATTTTTAAAAATCCTACCAAGTCTTCATTTCCAAAGTCTTCACTTGCACTGTCTGTTAAGTCCTCACTGCTTCTCCAAGGCTCTACACAAGAACATCTTCTTAAATACTCTCACTCTCCCTGAGTCAAATGACCCATTCTCCATAGCTAAGACAAAATATTCTATATAAGTTACAGAACGTATCATATTCAAAAGCATTCATTGGGAATATGTTACCTTTGCAAAAGTAGGAGAACAGAAAAAGAACACGATCCTCTAGAATCTGGACTACATCATGCCTCTTTTGTTTCTTGCGAACCTCAACTCATACCCTTTCTTTCTATATATGTCTACTTTACTCCCGACGAAGTGCTTTTTCTATTATCTTCTAAAGAGGCACCACCTTCTTCCATCTCTGCCTCTGTCAACACATTTCCTTTCAGCTAAAACTTTTTGTTCTCTCAGGCATTCAAAAGGCCAGGTTTAGTACAGAAAGCCAGGATGTGTCATTAAACTGAGAGAGTAGTCTTGCCCTCAAAAGTTTCCTAATAAAATAGCCCACTTCTCTAATGACACTTTTTTTTTTTTAACCTATTGCTGTGAGAGAGCATGTGCACTCATAAGAGAATGAGGGAGAGAAAGAAAGCACCCTCAACTGAATACAGTCACACAGCAATCCTTTCTTTCCCCATTTCTCGACCCCCTCAACATTTGGGCCAGGTACCCACATGTGCTTGGTATGTTTTCAAGCTGCCAGGAGTAGGGTTCAAACTGTGATAAGTTATGGGGGATCCAGCTCCCCACACACAGGGCTTACCCACTGTGTTACCAGGACCTCCTTTCATGAAACTCTTTTCCACCTGTATATCTCTCCTTCTTCATCCTGCCCTCTGGGTTGTGTCAGTATGAACATTACTTAGTCTGTATTGTTACTAGTAAGTTGATCCTGTGCTCCCAAATGTTGCTTCTAAAATGCCTGAAACTGCATATATTTTCTTAGAACCTGACATTTCCAATAGAGGAATAAATTCTCTCTGAAGATTACTAGAATTCATTTAAATACTGAAGATATTTTCTAAAAAGGAGGGATTTCACAAATCCAGTTCTTGATCACCTTCTCTCCTTCCCACACTAACCTCCTTCTCACAACAATTTTACCAAACTTTCACAACAATTTTACCAAACTTTAGCCTTAAGATAGTAATGAGCATATTCCATGGATAATACATTTTTTTAAGAATCTGGGTCAATAATAATTTCAATAATACATACTTAAATATGGCATGACTATAGTTTTTAGTTTTTTAAGTTTCTACTTGTTCTATGAGAGAGAGAAAAAGAGGAGAAAACAAGAGATGAGAACCTCTAACAAGGTCTTCATATTGCAATCTACTCCAAATCAGTCCGGATTATGAGCAGGTGTGCTTACCTCACATGCTCAGTGAGGTCCTGGGAAAGAAACCCAAGGACCTTTCCCACGACTGTCCAGTTGTGTTATTATGCACCATCACCTGACCCTGTACTTGGTGTTATGTTAGGTACATATGCCTCTTTCACTCTGAAATTCTGCATGTGGTTTATAATTACCACTTGATTAAAAGCATGGTAGAGTTGGCTCTATCTTCATTTCACTCTTTTCGGAATCCTATTTTGTCTTCGTATTTAATTTTGACACTTACTGGGACCCTGGATAAGGTTGCTCATGCTGGGCCCTACAAAAGGGAGATCACCCAAGGTTGTGAGTAAAACTGAAATCCAGCGCAGGTTCTGCTTGGCAGGTCACAAGCAGGAGTCTAATTATACCCACAAAGGCGCAGGGTATCATCTGCATAGAGCAAAGAGGACCTTCTATCATTCATTCACGTGGAAGTGTGGCTTCGTGTAGTCATTGAACTTTAATATATTGTACAGAAAAGCTTTTCAATACTGAAGCTCTTAGTGTGTTCTTTTTAAATCCAATTTTGTTGATAGGAGTGCAATTCTAATCTAAGTGTATTCTTGCATATAAATAGTGAGGAATTCTATGAATTAAACATATACACTCTCCCCAGCCATAATAAAAAGATACATTAGGTCACTGGATCGATTTCTTTTCCAGTGTAAGATTATTCCTGCTTGTGTGTTTTTCATTGTTTTGTCCCATATGAGTTTAAACTATTTACGCTATGGTTCTTATTCTATTTCCCAAGGGTACATATTCAAGGGTCTAATAGAAGTCCTTGATAATGAGTTGAAGGGTGGGTGTTTTCATTTTATGCTTCTTTGGTGAAGTAGTCTCGGCTAGAATATAGGCACTAGATAACTATTCTTAAACTCACAGTTATTATTACTGTTTTTATAATTGAACATCCCCTATTGACCACCATTATGTTCATAGTGTTTATTATCTTTAATTCTTCTTACAGGCCACCTGAAAGATAGTGTGAAATCCTTTTTTATTGATTTATTTTAGGATTTTGCCATAGGGTACGTGAACTTGCTGGAGAGAGGCAGAGAAATCATCGTTTGTGGGGGATGGCCATGCCACAATCTATTCTCCTTTCTCCTCTGGGATTTTGGGCATGCACATACACACATGCCCAACATGATTTCCAAGCCACCAGGTGTGGAACTCTACCTGCAGTTGGTCATGTGAGAGTCCAGCACCTTAATTGCCACCCCAGTTGGTGGCCCCATAACTTCCCTTTTACTTAAGAGAAAACACTAAACATGAGTGATTTTTCCAAGTACAGAAGGTAAGCATGCATCCAAACTGAGATTAGAATCTGGGTCCTCCTAGCTATAGAACAACTTATCACTCCTTTAGATAAACCTCACAAACTATGTTCCACTTTTTAAAATAAATTAATTCAATAAATACCAAAATACATTTTCTGTGTCCTTCATTCTTTCATGTTCTACAGATGTACAATATTTTTTTTCTGTACAGGATTTAAAGAGATAATAAACAAATCCACAAATATTTAATTTGAGGCAAAACAAATCAGTCTAAGGAGATAGAGAGCAAAGAGTTTGAGTAATTGTTAAGAAGTCAGAGGACTTTTAGAGAAAGTAGTTTTTTTAGTGAATGTCTGAATGTAATTTGGAAAATGTCATATGAAGACTGAGTGTCTCAGAAAGACAGAACAAATGTAAAGTCTCTGAGGCTAGAAGGATTGTGACGTGTTAGCAGAACTTCTTTCTTTTTTTTTTAAGTTTAATTTTTCATGAGATTAAGGCACACACACATATGCACACAATCACACACACACACATGCATGCACACAGAAAAAACTCTCAACGAGGTTTTGTGCCTCAATCCTCCCCACCCTACTCAGCCAGCCAGGATCATGAATGAGCCCACCCAATGAATACAGGTAGACCTGGGAATCAAATCCATGATCTTCCATGTGGATCCAGCATCGCTTGTGCAGTGTTACCACTGTGCTGCTCAGCTAGCCCTAGAGAACCTGCTTCTCAAAGGACAGCATCGCTAAGACAGGATACGTAAGAGGGAACATGGTACAAAATGAAGTCAGAAGCCTCATAATATAGGCATAAGTAGGCAAGCATAAGGAGTATGGATTTTTTTCTAATGAGAAATTATTGAAGGGCTTTATCTAATTTAAGTTTTTGAAAAATTGCCTTGACTTCTGTGATAAAAATTAACTCTTGAAGGAGAAGAATGGAAATAGAACCATCATTAGAAGAAAGCCTACTGCAGCAGATGACAGTGGCTCAAGGGAAAATAGCACCCCAGAAGATGAAGTTGTACTGGAACAGAGCTGAAACTTAAATAGGCAGGACTGACTGAAGAAAGGTTGTGGGTTTCAGAAAAAGAAAGGAGTTTAAGGTCACATGTTTGACATGTTAGATGGTGTGTGTTGGTACCATTCCCAGACAAGGGAAATTAAAAAACAGCAAGATTTTAGGAGTGAATGAGTGGTAAACTATAAGGTCTACTTTACAGGTTACTATTTCTTACAGCATTTTATACATGCTTCTTTCTCATCTTGAATCTATAGTCTTTCAGTCTATATTAGACAAATCTAAAAGGTGTTGACAGACAGATACTGCTCCTGGTTTTATGCAAAATATGAGCAAAAGATGTCTCCCTACATGTGTTTTAATAACCCACCTGCCCAAATATACAAAAATGCCCCTATTGTTTTATATAGCACACATTTATTCTTTTAGACACATAGCTTGGTTTGAATCATCAAATCAGTGATAAAGGGCAACCAGAGAACTAACTTGCTAATCATCTTTTTGCTCTATGAGTGTCCAGAGGCAGTTTTAATGTGTCCATCTATAATCTATGCTTTCCCATGGCCCTAAGTTTGGGAAGAGAGATTTAGAATTTTCTGGTATTTCTTTTTCTTTCTTTCTTTTGTAAAGAATTATTTAACTTTATTTATTCCATTTCACTTGACCAGAGAGCATAAAAGTGAGAGAAGGAGAGACAAAGTGAGAAAACAAGCTACCAGGTCCAGGGCTCAATCTGTGTTCACCCCTATGGGAGTCCAATACCCTTAACCACTCCATCACTTGCCGGCTCCCTTTTTCTTTTTCTTTTTTTAACTTTTCTTTTTACTTCTTAACTTCAATTATTTTATTCAATGGAGAACTTTACATTTTCAGTCAAATGTTTTCTCCCCTTACACCTCACATAACCTTCTACCACTCCCTTTCTACCAAGTTCTCTCACCCGTTATAGCCTTTAGCATTTTACCCCATCTTCTTCACCATCATATCTTTATAGCTCTCAACCTTTGCCATAGTACTTAGTACAATTTGAGTAGGGATATACAATATGTTTCTTAAAGTCTGACTCACTTCACAAACACTAAGTCTTCCATTTTGAGTCAGATGATAGGGTATCATTCTTTCTCATAGCTGTTGGTTTTCCTGTCTCTAATTGTATCTCAGAACCATTCTCAAAATCCATTTCCTCCCCAAAGCCTTCTCTGATATGTGCATACCACATAAGAAAAAAAAAAAAAAACTAAATCTCTTCTGGACTACTGAAAAGATGTCATTTGTACCACTTCTAACTGACTTACAATTCTTAGTTTTCCTTTTAATTTCAGGTTTTTCCACTTAACAGATTTGAAAGTTGTATAAAGGAACAAGAAGTGATGTCTTTTATAAACACATATCTCTGTGCTGAACCTATTACTCACATAAGAGGCTTTCAATTAGTTTTTGCTGATATTAAAAAAGAAAGAAATCAGAAAGCCTACTTTCTAAAACTGAGAAAGGATATAAAATAGTATAATTGTCTAGAGACTTTTGTCATATGTTTGTAAAACCATAAACTGCTGGTTCTGGAAGCAATTTTGCAGGTAATCTAATTCACTTCATTTTGCATTTGAAACTTTGAAATTTTGCTTGTTAAACTGTTACTTGTTAAAACCGAAACAGACAAACTGATGAACAAGGGGCCAGAACACACATCTGTCACAGTGACATTTTTGGTTTGTCGGCTAGTTTGTTCTTTTGACATTTTATTTTGTTTAGTTTTTGTTTGTTTGTTTGTTTTAAATTACACCAAGCTTTCCTTTGGTTTATTCCTTTGATTTATTTTTCCTATGAATAGTGGTCTACATGAATAATAAAAAAGGAGATGATAACATGGAGTCTATTTGGAAGCACTTATCAACCAAGTTGAGCACTCTTCTGCACTTGCTTGGAAATTCAGGTGATAATTATGAGGCAGTAGTTATTAAGATTAGTGTGTATTATCTATATTGATTTTATACTCTGTAAGGACCATACAATCACTAACATGGTTTCCTAAATTGTCTATTCTATTAGGAAGTCAGTCTTTTGACCAGCTAGCAAGTATTTATGTGTAGTTATCCATGAAAGATTTTTTCCTTTCCTACTGGTGAGTCTAATGATTATAAACTTGAAGTTGTGAAAGTTAACTCTCCAAGTATTTCATTACCCTTGATACAATGGCCAAATATGACATGGTCCTACAACTCTTGGATCCGGCTGAAGATCCTTTTTCATCCCTAAAACAGTGACCTTTTCTTTTTATGAACATGCTAATTTTTTTTTTATAGAACGACCAATCTAAGATGATAGCCAAGACACGCATGTCTCTATTTTAAAGAAGTTAAGGGTAGAAACACCAAAATTGTCTTTCCCAAGTCACAGCTCAAAGCAGAGTGGTCTCATTTCTGCTTTATATCTATTTCTATTGACAAATTTGTCCAAATATTTCTACTTTCTTTTCCCACAATTGTTGATACACCCTGTTTCAAGCAGGTCTTTTAGGATGCTTGCTTTGTCTGGTGTTCAAAGACAAATTTGGTTCAATGTTCAACTAAGTAATTAAAATGGACAGCCAAATAGCTGATATTATATTATTAATGACTAAAAACATGCAGAACAACAACAACCCATAAAAGATAAATGGATTTAGTAAGAGAGAATGTAAAAGGCCTTGTTGAGGATATAATGAAGTTTATCAACATGGAAAATTTCTATTTTTCCTCATAAATATCTTTCTCACTATGCTTGATTTTGGGGGTATATCTTAAAGTCTCAGTAGAATATTGCTCAAATTTCCACTACCAAAAAGGCTTATCATATTACTATGTGCAAATAAATAGTAATTCTCAAAAAAAAATTATTCAGCAAATAAACTTGGATGTTTCTTCCCCCAATAGAAAAATCACAATAATATTAATGCTAAAGTAAACAATCTAGAGAGAATCAAAGAGAAAACAGAAAAATAAAGTCACAGCTCTTTCCTCTGGAGCATCTTGAAAAGAAAATTATCATGGACCAACATTTACCGTAATGGCTATGTCGCTGGACTCCCATGTAGTCGACTGCAGTTCGAATCCCGAACCTGGTGGCTTAAAACTCACGCTTGGCATGTGTGCATGTGTGCCCAAGATCCCAAAAGGAGAAAGGAGGAGAGGAGAAGGGATTGCGGCGTGGCCAACCCCCACCCCCCGGGGGGGGGTGATTTCTCACTTTCTGTCTCTCTGTCTCTCTCTGTCTGGCGAACACATTCACTCTATAGCAAAAACCTCTCCAAAATAAAAAGAAAATTATCAGGGCATAGTTATAAAACATTGGGTCATTGGAAGGAAAAGTCGCGATGTGTTTTCTATGCAAAAAATGTGTCATTACTTTTCTAATAACCCAATATTGAATTTCTTCCTCATGTCAGAAAAAAATATAGTTAGCATATCTGTGTTTGGGAAGATGAAATTTTCTTACCTCATGATAAAGATATCTACATATATGACATAAAGCTTCCTGGCCAGTTCAACAGTCACGCACTTATGACCTTCAAAGTTGTAGACACTGGATACAGCAAGTTGAATAGATTATGACCCCAATCTGCCCTGCAAATGCCAAAAAAATATGACATTGCTGACTTTCCTGTGCCTTGAGCAATTACAACATTTCTGGACCTTAGGATCTTCAACTATAAAAGCAAGGAAGTGCATGTCAGGGTCTAAGGATGGTATCTACTTTTAAATCCCTTAGGAACAAAGAATAAGAGTAGAAAAGAATATAGCACCATTCAGTTTCCTGAGGACATTTAGTATAGAGTCAACATAACTATTAGAACATTCTTTGATTATGTAATTGTTTTTTTAGTTTTCAATACTTACATTCTAATTGGAGCTTAAAAGGATGTAGAAAGTAAGCGATAAATACAAAGGTTCATGCCGAGTCTAAAAGTCCAATGTTATGATTCCAAAGAGTTGCCCATACAATAATGAAGAGGTGAGTAAGATAGAGAAAGATGGAGAGATGAGCAGAATGCTCCAATGTAGAGAATGAATTTCATTCAATCAGACTCTCATATCAAATTAGAACGGCCCTAATCTGGAACTTTAACAAAAATAGTATTAGAGAAGACTTATAAGATACAAAGAATAATCTACTTGAGATATGTATAGTGGACCACTGAAGAAGCATTTCAAACCATGCCGTTAAGGCCAGAAAGCCATGCAGAAAGAATATTGTTTCTTTAAAAACTGGGGAGAAGACCAGAGAGAGAGACCAAGGTTAGAACTCTGCAAACCTCAAGACAGGCACGATTTTGTCTGTTTCTATTTTAACAAGTAGCAGCTTAAGCATTAAAGTTTCAATTGCAAAATGAAGCTGAGTTAGATTATCTGCAAAACTGCTTCCAGAAATAGCAGTTTATGATTTCACAGACATATGACAAAAATCCCCAGACAACTATTTTATATCCTCTCTCAGTTTCAGAAGGTAGGCTTATTTATTTATTTTTTAATCAGAATATAACCAAAATTAATGTTGCCTTGTACGTAATCTAGTGATTTGAAATTGTTCATATTCAAGTTTCATGCATTTAAGAAAATGCACATTTCATAGCACTGATTCAATAAGAAACATGGACCAGCAGGTAGTGTGTGGTTAAGGCACTGGCTGCCGCAGTTCATATCCCTGACCTAGTGGCTTGAAACACACTGGGTGTGTGTGCATGCATGCCCCAAATCCCTGGAGGAGAATGAGAGAGGGAATGTGGTGTGTCCATCTGCCCTGGAAGATGATCTCTCACTTGCCCTCTCACTGTGCCTGTCTGCACGCAAGTACAGGCACTCTATAGCAAACAAATTGGCAAACTTAAAAGTTACCACAGAATTTAAAATATGAAGACAAGAAATTGTCAGGGTCTAAGGATGGTATCTACTTTTAAATCCCTTAGGAACAAAGAATAAGAGTAGAAAAGAATATAGCACCATTCAGTTTCCTGAGGACATTTAGTATAGAGTCAACATAACTATTAGAACATTCTTTGATTATGTAATTGTTTTTTTAGTTTTCAATACTTACATTCTAATTGGAGCTTAAAAGGATGTAGAAAGTAAGCGATAAATACAAGACTTTCAATTTTAGCTGAAGACAGCAAACATATTTAAAAAAAAATTCTATCATTGGCAACTGATATTTCACTGTCCTACAAATTGCCATAAAAACGGTTTGTTCCTTCTTTTTTTATCTTTTTTCCCTTTGCCAGAGAGAGCATGAACTCATGGGAAAGAGACAGAGAGAGAGAGAAATATGGAGGAGTTTACAAAAGCACCCTCATGTGGTATGTCCATACCTCAATCCCATCCTTCTATCTCTCTCTCTCTCTCTCTCTCTCTTTGGGGTTTTGGGCACACAGACACACACATCTGACCTGTTTTTTAAGTAGCCAGGTCCAGGACTCGAACTGCTTGTGGAATCCAGCCACCTCCACTACCAGGCTACCAGCTGGTACTTTAAGAATTTAAAGGCAGGGAATGTTGCCATAAGTACTAGGTTATGTCTTCTCCCAACATTGTAAAGTTTTCACATACAAGATCTCAAACTAGAAGCCCTTTTTGTAAATTCTACAAATAACAATTATGGCTAATTTTTTAAGAAGTTTTCCTTATGGAGCATTTTTATTCCTGGCAGTGACTAATGTGGTGCCACTTAGTAAGTTGTTTTTCAGAAGAACTTTGGGATCAAGAGAGTGAAGAAGCAAACTGCCTGCACGCTGCACCTGAACTACTTCAAGGGTCTTTAAACAGCCAAACACCTTGCTGCAACTTCCCTCTTACTAGGAAAAATGAACCTTATCCTAGGACATCAAGAAGTGCTATCTATATTCTCTAGGAAATGAGGAAAACGATTTACATTTACATTAATGCCCCATCAAACATGAATACGTTCCCCAGCAATGCTGAGTTCACACTGATGGTGTGAGACTGTAGGATTCTGTTAACTCATTATATCTTTAGCCTAAATGTTAGTAATTTTCAGAAAGTTAACAATTTCAGAATAAGCATTCTTAGCACATATAGAGTAGGTCATTGAAAAAAAAAAAAAAGCCCTATTTAAAGTTTGGGATAAAATCTCTCTTTACCCAGAAATGCTCTATTAATGACTCAGGAGCATTGACTCTTGAAGATAGTTTTCTTTAGATACCCTATTTCAAAATGCATAACCTTGGAAAAGAAAAAATATGAAGCCAGTCAGATCTTACCTCACAGGCATATGTTTCACTTTCAAAAATGCTACAAGGGACCAGCAGTTAGCATAATGGCTATGTCGCTGGACTCCCCTGTAGTCGACTACGGTTCGAGTACCGGACCTGGTGGCTTAAAACTCACACCGGGCGCATGTGCATGCATGCCCAAGTTCCTGAGAGGAGAATGGAGGCGTGGCCATCCCCCCTGGGGGGTGATTTCTTGCTTTCTGTCTCTCTGTGTCTCTCTGTCTGTCTGGCGAGCACACGCGCCTTATGGCAAAAACCTCCCCCAAAACAAACAAACGAACAAACAAAAATGCTACAAGAATATGCCGGTACCTGCAATACAAGATTTTGTGTTTTTCTAACATTTTCAATGGGTTACAATGTGTGTTATCAGTTAAATTCCCCACCTAAATAATTTCTGTGCACATTTTTACATTTGTAAAATTAGTAAATGACAGCACTAGCCACTGTCTCTTTTTAACTTTAGGATTCAAGCATGATAGTTAAATTTCTTTGACACATAAAACTTGAATCAAGACCTAATCCACGGAGTTCCCTCCACAAAGAAAATTTTTGAAAAACTTTTACTGAACAATTGCAAGTCTCTTTAGCAATATATCACACAGATTGGTAAATTAGCTTCTGTAAGTTAGAATCCGGAAAATTCTAAATCACAGCAGTAGGGCCAAGTGTATTATTATTCTTTGCTTACATTCCTTTCTAAAATGACTGGTCAAGCTTACTACAGAACAAAATAACTTAGTTAAAGCCATTAGGAGGATTCAGGAGGAAACTAAATACTTTTAATAACTCCTATGTGCCAAGTACAGAGGACAAGCATGGGCTCCACATTTCCATATTGTTAGTTTCACAATTCTCACAGTAATTTTGTTTATTCTTTTTCATGTAACGAAATTAAGGTTTAAATTAAACGATGTATCTTACCCCAGGTCACAGTCCAAGTATATAACAGAACCTAGTCATTAACATATTAGGCTGGTATTAAAATTTGTGCTTATATTTTTAGTCAGCACTGCCTTTTAGTTTGGATTAATTATCAGGAGTCATAACCCTGATTAGAAAATTATAAGTACTCAGTTTGAATCTGACATTGTTTTGGGAGAGACCAAGGGAGTTTCATAGGCATAACTTGGTTCTGTGATATCTGTAATAATTATTTAACTGTTTGCTTACATGAGTTTTCAGTTTGAAGTTTTCTTACATCCAGAAATTGCTATCACTCTCACTAAAACACTGATAGCAAATAGAAAGAATGATATAGTTAAAGAAAAATATGTCATCAATTGTAAAGATCAGAATTTATACAAGCCTAAACTCTGTTATTTTAATTATGCCAGTATAGTTCTTGGTTGTACAGACAATAAGAATAATTTATTTATAACCTAAACACCCTTACCTACTATTTTCATTTCAACAGCTTTAAAACCTAGTCCCGAAGAGATCAACCAAGAGTTACAGGCCCATTAAAAAGGAGAAGAGAATTTCTCATTACTGCCAACTTCAAAAATGGCAGAAGTTTGACTTAAGTCTTTTTCCATATGACTCAGTTTTAATCAGTCTGGACTAATAGAAGAATAAGGTTTGCTCATAGTTCTTTGAAAATAAATAAACAAGAATTAACCCTACACACATTTTAGTAACTCATCTCATACATCAACAAAAGTACTTTGTGTATGTGAAAATATAAACATGGCGTGTTTGACATTTTGGAGCATCCTTAGAGAGACATTGATTTGTAATTCAGATCACAGAGCATCTTTGATTTCTCCCACTTGCCAATGCCCTTTCCCCAACCCTTCCCCCCAAAATAAAACACAAAGCTTTATCTGCAATGGATGGAGAGCAACCCAGGAATCTGTGCAGAGACTATCCATCACATTTCTGTCTTAATTGAATGACACCAGAATGAGATCAATAAAATGTAACAAGAGACAGCTTTGCATTTCCACACTCACTTATTCCCCCTCTCCATTACTCTCAGCCACCATCGTGACCAGAAAGCCCAACTACAGAACATGAACCCTGCTGCCAGACAAGCTGTTAGGATATGAATAAACTTGCCAGGGAGACAACAAAACTTGTAAGCGTTATAAAGGAGCTGGGGAAACTACAGGTTATTATAGGAACATTGAATAAGCTTTTTCAAAAAAGCAATTTCATAGATATATTTACATTCCTAAATAACCTCCTCAAATGCAATGTTTCATTGAAATCATCTAACCAGTTCTCCCTGTGGCCTCAAGATTTCCAGAGGCTGCATCAATGACTGGCTTGAACACAGATGTGGTGACATCTCAGCTCAGACCTGCAAGTCCTACAATAAATGTGGGGCAGCTCTGTGATGTGCATATGTCCAAGGTTCCCGAGATCTCCAATGCATTATTGATAGCCTCATCACTCTGCTAAAAGCAAAAGCTGACATCGTCATAATCGCAGCCTTCTCTAGAGCTCTGGTTTTGCCTGGGAATCAATCACAGGAGGAAGTAAACCCAAGAAAAACTGCACATGTTAAAATTAAGGTTAAGAATTTCCTATACTCTCTAACAAATGTGTTAACCAAAATCACATGGCCCTCTTTGGTGTTTTTATGCTTTGACAGTTTACACTGTGGTCATATTCTAGGTTATATGTTGCCCTAATTCATTTAATATTCCACATCTTGAGTTCGTTAGAAATTATCTTTGTAACAAAAGTATCTATTGTATGATAAAAATAAAGTCTGTATTGTTTATAACACAGCATACTTTTTCCACTGATCTCTTTTATAAGTTTATTTATTTACTTCTTCCATGAGTAAGAGAGACAGAGAGCAGAGAGAGAAAGGAAGGTAACTGAGAGACAGCATCCCCAAGAGGGTGTCAATACCATAATTCACCATCAACCACCAGCTTCAGCTAGCCCCAGATCATGGGCATGCAGGTACCAGGCAAATGCAGGGAGACCTCTTGATGAAAATCTGGACCTTTTCATGCATTGTCAGCCTCACAGAGGATCACATTTTATCATTACGCCTCTATCTGGCTTCTTTTTCTTTATTCTGATCATTTTTTTTATATCTTCTTGAAATTTAATTAGAGATAAGTGGCAGCTCTGTCTTCACATAGCTTCTCGTATTGCCATGTATCCCTTCACAAAAGACTGTACCTGGAGAAATACTCTATATAATTTTACTTCTTTTTTGCTTAAAATATAGTGCAAGACTACAGCATGTTAGCATCTATGTTCTTTTTAAATGTTAGGTATTATTTTAGATTATTTCCAAATGATACAACACTGAAAAACATGACAAAATATTAAGGGTACATCTCATCACAAGTAGTTTAAATAGGGAATTCTATAGAAGACATTCAAGGCATAGCTTAGAACATGAATATTTTCTATGTTCACGCTTGAAGATAAAATCTTAAGGACCTTATTCTTGCTATTAAAAATAAGAGAAATTTTTAAAGCTGGTAGATGGCTTGCAAAACAGTCATTAGTCAAAGGCTCCTATTGGATTCTAGAGTAAATAAGCTTGTAATTCACTGATTATTTTGTAAAGTTTATTCACTAATTAGGTTGTTGGAAAAACCATGATGTATTTTTCTGTTTTTCTTTGCAATAATGCATCATGACTTTTACAACAACTCGTTATTTCCTCCACGAGTGAGAGAGAGAGAGAGAGAGAGAGAGAGAGAGAAAATCCCAACTGGGTCATGATGCCACAGTCTGCCCAGGCAGCCCTGGACGTGGGTATATGCATGCAAGGCATACGAAGTGAGGTCTCTGAGAGTGAGTCCAGAGCCTTCGATGTGGACCAGACCCACAGGAGATCATGTATCCTGCTGCACCACTGTCTGGTCACCTCAGTAATTATTAATGAGTGAAAACAATTGGTCATATGGCAGAAAGGGTGAGACATATACAACTTGGTTTCACCTGCAAACAATGGGTGCCTGCAGCTGGAGCTAATGACTGCCTGCGGAGGTGGGACACAGCATGCATGAATGGACCACTTTCTCCCACCATTTACTTTCTGAAGCCTGTCTTTAATGTCACATAGTAAATTTGCCCCACACAGAATTAAGGCCCCAGAAAATGTGGATCTAAGAAAAATAGTATGCATGTTTATGCATGCATGCCTCTACTGCAAGAGGAAAATATTGTTAGTACATTCTAAAACAAGTAGAAACTAAAATATCCCAAAGCTTCTCACATATTTTATTATGGTTTATACTTTTTTATGTAGACATTGCCCACTTTCTCAAGTACTGCAGGAGCTAAGCCCCTGGGAAAGACCAGTTTGTGCCATGTGCAACTCATTTGAGAAACATAAATTAAAGCTAGCTTTGAATAAGTACTTTCTATCCCTGATCATGTTTCAGTTCATTTATTATTGCTTGCTTTAAGTTGGTGGGCAGCATATTTTTTAACCATAAGAGAGTAAGGCTATGCACAAGCACATCCCTGGCAAGAAAACAACAACAACAACAAAACATGAATATGTAAAAAATAACATCAGAGTTGGTCGCAGCAGATCAGTGTCTGGTGCTCTGATTGTGTGTGCATCTTCCTTCTAGGAAGTTGGTGCTCCCAATACACCATCTAAGTGAGAAACCTGATGCAACTGCTCCATATTGTGAGCCAACCTAAAGGATGAACTTACACTTGATGCTGAGAGACACTTGTTGTAGATGTTTATGCCTGTGGGTTGTTCTTACTTTTAAAAACTAAGACTATGGCTAATTAGAGGTATTGACACAGTGTGGGCTGATGAAGAAACTGATTACAATGAACAGGGTCTAATGCAGTCAAAGCTACTGACTGCTCCTCATGCTAGCCCCAGAGGTGTCTACATGGTTGTCAAGTACGATTATGTGAGAAGCAGACCAGACTTATTATTTATTTTTCCCTATAGGAGATGCTTATGGAGGTGGCTGATAGTATTCCTAGAGTCATTTCCTTTCTCGTGTTTTCCTTGAATAGTTGTACTACTCAAGAAAGAAAAACTCCACGTTATTGTACTTTTCAAGGTCTATGATATGGCAAGATGAATTAAAGAGGAAAAAAATATTTTCTCCAAGTAACTTTTATAACACTTAAACACTCTTAAAACTTGAAGTCAGTTTCATACTTGCTTATTATTCACACCGTATGTATTGAAAGTGACAAATAAGACAAAGTATTGGGTATATAGCAATAAGGTGAAAAAGATACAAACTGAATTTTTCTTTAAGTAATTTATTTCCTGGAGCCCAGAGAAGAAAGAAAGAAGGAAAAAGAACCTCGGTTTAATCTTATGGGATCACCTATTGAAATGCAGTGGGTAAACAGTGTTTATGTCGAGTTTCGTCCCTTCCAGAGTATTCTTCATTTAGGAGATGTGCACTTATTACAGCATGTTACAAAAGAACCTGAATGGGTATTCAAATAGCTTCTGTAATCAAAAGACTCTTTTCTCAGGGCAACAACCATAGTTTTTTTTTTTTTTTTTTTATACCTATTTTTGCTTTGCTATAGGCATTCTGAAATGATAGAAAGATTCTCATTTGAGTTTCCCCCCCTGGAAGCTATTGAATTGTTCTGGTTTTGTACAGTGTAGAACAATCCTGCAATAATAAAACATTTCAACTTTGTACAAAAGGTGAAGCGTTCCATTTGAAGTTTTTCTTTAACAAGGAAAAAAAAACTAGAGAAAATGGACTGACAGCTTTAGAAAATTCAAACAATTCCCCTTGCCAAGATACGTATTTCTTGTGAGTTTCTCTAATTTCAGATTTGGTGCGTATGTTTGGTGCTAACAATGAATGCTTTCAATTTCAAAGTTCAGTTTCTACTCTCTCTGTTCAGACCAATCTTCACCTTTTAATAGGCAATTATTTTTCTAATCGCTTTCTTAAAACTTTTTTCAGAATGATTGCGAGACACCCAGTTCTAAGTTATACATTATGAATGCATTTAAGACAAATCGAGTGAGCTGTAAACTGTAAAATAGCACTTGATTGGTGAAAGTATCTTAGAATAAGGAAAAGACACAAGAACTATACTTCAAAGCACTAGGAAACTTGTATACCTTACAAATTCATAAAAATCAGAGAAAAATCAATTAAGAATTCTTTTAAGGTACAAATCAAGCATAGCAGTATTGTCTGTGATTGTTTTAATGGGATTTGTGGTGTAATATTTTCTTCCATTGTCATTAAATATCACTTCAAAAAAAGAGAACACTCACATTTTCTCTCTTTACAGCCTATTACTCACACAAAATTGTCTTCTATGTTCAAAAAATTAATGAACCCAAGCTTTTATAAACTCAACTGTTCATATATATTTTAATTGCATGGGAAAAAAAAAACAGAAAACAAGGATATGTAATATGCTATGTTTTCTCAGATCAATTTAACTATCAGGTATGAAAAGAAAGAGAATCCCATTATCCCATTTAGTGCTGTGGTACTGCACAGAAGCACTCTTAGCAGTTCTAATTTCAATGTTCCACAATAGAATAAGAAAAAAGCATGTAGCTAGGAAGTTGACATTTGCAATGGTGATATTGTAAAGATGATTCAAGTAAGATACAATTAAAATTAGGAAAAGCAGTTAAAACCAAGTAGTCCTACAATAAAAAGCTTCCTTCAATTTCGATGTTTTAAAATCAATTTAGATGGACTGTTTAAACAACACATGTAGTTATTAATAGAAATATTTTATCTCATCGATTTCTTAAAAAGTTGCATTTGATATTATTTATCATTGACGCCATACTCAAAGTAAAATACAGAACATGGCTGAACCAATACTGCAAAGATCTTAATTAGTATCATGCCATAGAAAACAATGAAGTGATTTTGTCACAAATTACTGACAATTAGCCTAAGTACAACAATTAATTTCATGGAAATAAAACCACCATAAAATGGAAAGAAAAAAACCTATCATAATTAATGGCGTTTGCCTACATTCTCATTCCTGTACTAGTTATTTAATTAACAAATCATAAAAGTTTGAAGCAACTTGAACAGCTACACACATATGCAAAATTCAAGAATTTATGTTTCTGGATTTTCTGATGTGTGGAAACATGATTTCATAACAGATATAATACATCAAATTTTAGCCCCTCAGCCTAAAGATAGCAATGCTCACAGACTACACATTTCTTAAACAATATCATCTAGTATATTAAATTACAGAGAAATATCTGTGAGAGCTTGTTGTCATCTTGTTGTAATGCTTCTAGTTACAGTGAACACTCAATAATTATAGACATACTATAATATGAAAAGATCCTAGATTCCTTTGCTCTATCTCACTCAAACTTTTCTCTCCACTTATTTCATCCATATTTTTTCTAACTAAGCTGTGGTCTGTTCTCATGAGCTTGGGGCTGTCTATGCATGTGACCTCATGCCATTTTCTTCACATGCATTAACTGTGCTGCGAGTTTCAGGGTTGCAAGTCATGATGTTCACAAAGTCAGATCAAGCTTTAAAATGTTCTGGCTTCTACTAACGCTGGAAAGACTCATGTTGCAAGGTCCCTACCAATCCACAAAGTAAAAGCAATTCCAGGCCAGTGACTTCTAAGCTAAACTTCAGAAAACGTACCCTTGCGAATATGTTTCTAGTTTCACCAAGTTCAAAAAACAAAACCTTAAAACCTAACACAACATCTCTATAGACTATTGTTTGGTGAACAGCCACATGGATTTTAAAACTTGAAGTCCACAAATAAACATTTTAGTGGTTTTTGGCCAGGCAGAGATAAGATCCTCTCTGGGGAGACGACTAGAAACTGCTGGGCTCCTTTGTGCAGACTCCTGGAATGTGCTTGCTTTTCATTTCTTTCTTTGTGTCTGGCACACTGGCCTCACAGGCAGTGTCTTAAGCCATGCAGGGTCAGGGCAAACAGAGAGCTGCATTCATGGACAGATCAAGTTTATGTGAGAATCTGTCCTCCACTGCCCTCAATCTCCATATGAATTGTTAATAAAATCTCAGCCTGAAAGCTCATCACCCCAACAGTGGGGAAGTCATGCAGAGAATCCTCTCGTTCAGAAAAACAAGATTTCTTTATCTTTTTCATCCTTCGCCAGCATTCGTGGGAATTCTGCCATGTAACCTCCTCCTGAACCAACCCGCACCCCCCCTCCCAACACCCCGCTCTTCTCTGCAACTCTTGGGGTCGCACCTGATCGGCAGGGAAGCTGGGAGCCAAAAGACAAAAGAAACATTCTGACACCCACAGAAAATCTACCACAACATCAACTTTGCCTGTGCAGTACTTTGCTGTTTTAAAAAACCTTCAGGCGAAAGGAAATATCAATGCTTAATTTTTTTCCAGTTTGTGTCAAATAGCTGGAAAGACTGTCCCACAGCTTTATGACACTACATGAACTAGAGAGCCACAAATATAATAAAAGGTCATATATAAAGCGAAGAACAGAGTCCTACCCTAATTAACTTGATATCTCCATGCAAATACTGGACAGGAACAAGCCCCGATGTGTGTTGCAGGCAATCTTGCGTGTATCTTCTAACCTTGCTACAGTCTAGCTGGGCCTCTTGTTTCCTCTGCTTTTGCTCCTTGCAAACTGTTTTAATATCGAACGCTTTTCAGAGGGATGGGCTGATGAACGAAAACATGAATTTCCTGCTTGCCCTTTAAGGTGGGTTAAAGGGGGTGCTAGCAATCAATTACAGAACAAAAGAACACACACAACAAAATGACTTAAGAACCTATGGAGTAAATGTGTTACATTCTTTGCAGTCTATTTTTTTAAACTAAGTGCTTCATTTGTATTCATACTTATCATGAATGTAAACAATATCTATTTCATTTAAGAAATGAAAGTTTACCCAGTAGCTCTTAAAGGAAATCTACTGTCTTTTATTGAAAGAGTCTTTAAATGCCCTTAAGTTCCATTTCAACTTGATAATGATTTAGCAAGAAGTAAAAAAAGTTTGAAATTTCATCTGCATTTATGCTTCGTCTTTTCATATTCTTTAATATGCTAGTCTATTTTCAGAATGAAAAGTTATATTTTAAACTCTAACAATAATGCTGGCCTTATTAAATCTATGTTACCTTGTTTTATTTAAGGAATAAAACATTTTGACTTTTAAACTATGCACGTGAATGCTTCAGCAGCTGCCTATGCCAAAGAAAGTTGAATACTTTTTATAAATCATTTTCTAAAGTACATATAAATAAATGTTATTTAACTAAACAAATGTAAATCTCTTACTATATTTCTAACAATACCATTAAGCTATATTTGAGAAGATAGAAGTATACGAACAAACATAATCTCATGCACACACAATTTCTTTAAAACACACATACACAAAATAAATCCTTACCCACTCACATAATAAAGTCATATCAATTTATTATTTCACTCACTTTATCTTGAACAAAGATGCTGTTATAAATAGTTGCACATTTGCTTTATATCCACAGGTATTACTTTCAGTATGTGAATCATAGGAATCAGTAGTCCAAAGAATTTTTTTTTCAGAAAATTTGTCAAGGTAATATGAGAAAATTTTAAAACAAAGAAAACTTAGTTTCATATTAAACATCCTACTGTCTCATGAAAAATTAAGTATTAAGATATACAAATTTATTAGATATGCACTGGAACTACAGTTGTCATATAAAATCTAGTATTATTCTTTAGCATTGCTGTAAATTATTGTTATAGTTATTGTCCGTTATACTGTTTCTGAAAGCATTGACATTCCAGTGGTTCTTCAAATATATCTAAACAAATTCAATGTTTAAATGTGTAAAAGCCAATCAATGAATGTTAAAGAAATATAAATATGTAAAAAATTATTTTAGAAGGTGAAAAAATGATTTGAAATATATATAGCTCTTTTGTGGAATAATCCATCAATAAGCTAACTTTATAGCAATGACGTTTGTATTTAAGTAGAGCTATGCAAAACTCAATTTTTATGCACAAGACTGTATTAAAGAATTATATCGCCTTAAAACTAGAATGGAATGCAAGACTGTGTATTACTGAATTATATCGCCTTAAAACTAGAATGGAATGGATTACTTTCATTAATTGCCAGAGATACAGTAATATTTCAATACAGAATCTGTATTACCAAATATTAATTTGTATTATGATGGATATTTTCAGTGATGGAAAGACAGAAATTAATGGTTTGGCTAGTATCCTTAAAGAATTTACTTTTCAACAGATTAGTGTATTACTGAATTATATCGCCTTAAAACTAGAATGGAATGGATTACTTTCATTAATTGCCAGAGATACAGTAATATTTCAATACAGAATCTGTATTACCAAATATTAATTTGTATTATGATGGATATTTTCAGTGATGGAAAGACAGAAATTAATGGTTTGGCTAGTATCCTTAAAGAATTTACTTTTCAACAGATTAGTGTGGTTCTAGAGTAGGGCTCTGATTCTTTTTCTAAGAAATATGTCACATTGATTTCTGTAGGATCCTGAAATCCATAACCACTAAAAAGGAAGGCAAAGTTGAATGAAAGTTACTGGAGGGCTCCAGAGGTAACTAATAGTACTTTCTTCTCTGTCTAAAATCGCATGTGCTATAGAAAAAGAACCTGTTCCCATGAAATAAGTCAGGGGTGGTAAAGATATGAAGCAATTGAGAACTCTAATCTGGATGTATGTATATACATTCAGAGTATAGATATCAATGAGATTTCATGATAAAAGATTTAACAAGGCTTTTAGAGAGCCTCTGCAATAAACCTACAGACAAGTCGAGGCTACCATGTTGCTATGAACTAAATGTTTGTATCCCTCTCAAATGTACATGTTGAAGCCTAGCCACCACTGTGGCTGTTTGCAGGGATAGAGCGTCTACAGAAGAAACAAAGATTTAGATGAAGTAAGAGAGTGGATGATCCAGCAGCATTAGCATGCTTAGAAGAAACACTGGCACACACATAAAGAGGAAAGGTCATGCAAGACTAGTAGGCAGTCCTTTACAAGCGAGGAAGAGAGCCCTCACCAGAAACCTAAGTTCTTGATCACGGACTTCTGACCTCCAGAACTGTGAGAAAATACCTGTGATTTAAACCAGCCAACCTGCGGTATTTTGTGACAGCAGCCTAGGAAGACTACAAATTTAAGTAAATCTAGAACTGCATCTTAAGGATATTTCTCTTTTACCTGATGGATGCAGTGACAAGAATCTTGATCTATATCCTCTCTTTAGTTGTAAAATTTTTATCCTACCAGTTACCTTCTAGATATCTTATACATCTGCCTTTAACCAGAATAATTGATTACATATGACTACAGAGAGTAAAATGGTCAATTACTTTTATAAAATTTTTCCTTCAGAACATCCATTTCAGAAAATAATCTATAGTGTAATGATAAGTAGCATGGATTTTGGAGTTAAAGGTCCAGATGCAGATAAAGCTTCAATTACCTACTTGTTCTTTAATCTTATGTATCTTTGACTTGTCCAAGCTTCAGTTCCCTGAGCTGTTAAATGAGAATAACATCAACATCAATTGTAAGTATTAAGTGATACCATTAAAGTGGTACAATTTATCATGATTAGGATCATAATCATCATTGCCATCATCACAATTTTCCAGGCTCCCTAAATTTCCATCTTTCAGTTCAATTAAAGCATAGAAATCTATACATTTGGATTCAGATCATCTTGAGGCCCTTCTAAGATCATGTTCACAGAATTTTGTTTTATAATACCTGAAAAATTAATAAAAAATCAACATGAGAAATATCAGTGTCTTGACTTGATGCTAACATAGTTCTATTGACTATGTTAATTTTAAAAAATAATTATTCTTTTTAAAATTTATCCACTTATTTTAATTTGATGAGAGAGAGAGAGAGCACAATTGAGAAGGGAAAGTGAGAAAGCAAGCTTCCGGATCTGGGACTCAAACCATGGTTTGCCCTATAGAAGTCTAGCACCTTAACCACCATGCTACCTGCCAGGCCTGTACCCTTTTAAGTTTGTAGTTCTTAAAAAGCAACTGATACATTTCCCAATTTCATATCACAAAAGGTACGTGTGTTTCCATACTAGGTTTTCACTTGGTTTCAGGAAGCTTATGCTAAATGACTACATGACTATTTGAAAGGCATATTCTTTCTTTTATTCTCTTCAGTCAGTCTTTTCCTTTTTCACTTCACTTTGTGTTACTCTTTCCATGGTTTCCAGATGTGGGGAAATAGTCATATGTTTAGAACTATGAATTAAGAAAATCAAAGGCAGTTAAAACCATAGGTTTCCAGGACCAGGCTATGGAGTTCAATGAAGCTATGGCCACTTGGTAGATATTGTGCAAAATAATAATCCTCAGTTTCCTCCTCTGTACAATGGGAGTCCACTCAAAACACTCAGGTGAAAATTGAGTTACTACACATTTGCCAGGAATTCTTAGAAAATCTTATTTATTTTGTATATATTAGTCACCACATGATAATTTCTAGCTTCATCAATAAAACAGAACAATTTTCATTGTCAAAATTGACATAAAAAAATGCAAGAATGGGGCCAGCAGGTGGTGTGGTGGTTAAGATGCTGGACTCCCACATTGCTATCTATGGTTCGAGTCCCAGACTGGGTGACTTAAAAATCATGCTGGGCACATGTGTACATATACCCCAAATCCTGAAAGGAGAATGAAGGGGAAGGGACCCTCAGCATGACTATCTTCCTGGGGGATGATTTTTCATTTTCCCAGAAAGTGCATGTGTCCTATGGCAAGATCAAAAAAAAAAAAAAAAAAAAAAGGCAAAGAAATACAAGAATATGAACTGTACCCTCAAATATATTAAAATTTAATTGGTTTAATATGTTCACTCTTTAAACAACTTTAATAAAAATGAAATAAGGCCTCTTCAGCAAAAAAAACTTGTTAA
The DNA here is from genome assembly GCF_000334495.1 of Tupaia belangeri chinensis. Lineage (NCBI taxonomy): Eukaryota > Metazoa > Chordata > Mammalia > Scandentia > Tupaiidae > Tupaia > Tupaia belangeri. Next base: position 1,241,953 of record NW_006207036.1, read on the forward strand.
TGAGTTACAGCTTTTAGGATGGACCAACATGGCCATGGGAAATACTATGCTTTCCAGCTTAAAAATGGTTGCTTAGGGAATGATTTATTGGAAAAAATTGAAAACTATTTGAGCCATAAAGACTATGCAGCTATTGAAATACTCAGAATATTGTCAAAATTGGACAGTATCTGCAGAATTCATATGCAGTGTTTTGAAGCGATGTAAACACTCCATGGACAAGTGAAATAGGGGGTATTGAATTCCTAGCCCAATTTCTTCCTTTCCAGTTATGCATTGCTCTAAAGGTCACAATGAATATTTTGTAAGTGTGACCTAATCTTCCTATTAATTTTTACATATTGTCCCATCCTCGTTTAAGTAAGAAAATATGTTATACAATGGGTCTTTCAAAGTTTACAGGAAATGTGTATAAAAATACTATGCATGGATTTTAAAATAAGTTTTGCACCGAAAAGAATTTGCACTTTCGTTCCATTTTTCCAAAATTTTTAAGTATTCATATGTGTGAAATATGTCAAAAACAGAGTCTTATTATATTTTATGCTTATGCTTTAATAATGTATATCATTAAAGTCAGTTATCTCAAATGCAACTCTAGGAGTGATTTTGATGGTAAGGTGATATAAATATAAGGAAAAATTAGGCATAATTTTACCAAATAGAAGTTTCTAAAATCGGATCAAAATGACTAAAGCTATGCCTACTCAATATAAATGTATCTCCAAAATTATTTAACATTATATAACACATGTTCTCACCATAGTTCTGCAAGAAATTATTGTCTCAAAATTGTAACATAAATGTTGCTAGGTGATTTTCTTCAATAGTGCATCATTATTTAAGAAATAAAGGTATCAACTAATAAAATCAAATATCTCAATAAGTAGCTTTGAAAATTTCTTGCTGTATAAAGCCCAAAAACAGCTGAGAAATACTTAAAATACAAAGATTTACCAAGAACTTTGAAACTAATTTTTCACAAGATTGTTTTTCATTTTGGTTTCAAAACAAAAACAAAACCTCTCAAACTATTTTAGAAATGCATTGAATGTGACAGTCCCCACGTGTATTTGTCAATGCTGTTGTCCTTTTGTTTTTGAATATGTATTAGCTGAAGCTGAATTAAATCACACACATGTTCCTTATTCAGGTTTGTTTAACTGTGTAGCTATTCACTCTCCCAAGGAGTCCCAAGGCCTTGGGTCTTGTGCATGCTATCAGGAAAAAATAAGAATCAGGTCTCAACAGGATCAGGGATCAAGTACAGAATCCAGGCTGTTTTATTTGATTCTTTTTGGCAAAGGGTACTCTCCTATGCTTAAATCTAAGTATCATTCAAAAATAAGCTCTAACAATATCTCTTCTCATAAGGGAAGAGCAAATCAAAACCACAATACTATATCACTTAATGTAATTAACCCCAATCAGAATGGCTGAAATTTAAATCAAACAAACAAAAACCCCAGACTGAAAAGTGCTGGTGAGGCTGTGGTAAAAAGGGAACCCCCTCTGCACTGTTGGTGGGAATGTAAATTAGTACAACCACTGTGTAGAATGATTTGGAGATTCCTCAGAAAACTACAAATAAAACTGCCACATGATCCAGTAATTTCACTGTAAGATATCTACCCAGAGGATAGGAAAATCCACAGTTGTAAAAACATTTGCACATTCATATTTATTGTAGCATTATTTACAATTGCTAGGACATAGAATCAGTCAATATGTCCAGGAACAGACAGCTTGATTGAAAAAATGTGAGACATGTACTCTACGGAATACTACTCAGCCATAAAAAATTTAAAAAAAAATGAGACTGTGACGTTTGATAGGAAGTAGTAAATATTGAAGATTGTATGCTAACTGAAGTAATCCAGACTATGAAAGACAGGCAGTGTATGTCCCTGCTCAATATACCAAATGCCTATGCTCTATTGCAGTAACTGCAGTAACTGAAAGACAGGAAGGTATAATAGTAGGGGGACAACTGTAAATACTAGAGGAAGTGTATGTGGGAGAGTAATAAGGAGTGAGAATGAGGGGATAAGAAAAAACAACACAGTTAGTAGACACAAAAATGAAAAGTTATCTGCCAATGAAAACATAAATGGCAATGTTTTTGACTTGACTAATATGCACTGTTTTTTTAAAAATTACTTTATTTAACTTTATTTATTAGGATTATAACTGTTTCAATCTGACCAGAGAAAGATAGATAGAGAGAGAGAGAGAGAGAGAGGAGACAAGCTGCCAAGTCTGAGAATCGAACCATGGTCAGCCATGTAGGAGTCTGGCATCTTTAACCACCACACCACCTGCCAGCCCCAATATGCACTGTTTTTATGCTGGGAAAACTATGTCCACTCTAAAGATGTACAGTGAATAAATGTAAATAGAAAAAATAATAAATTAAAATGTTGAATTAAAAATATATATTAACAAATGTCAACAAATACAAATGCCAATAAATACAGAGTCCAAAAAAAAGCAAAAATCCCAAAATGAGCTTTAAATACTGAGTGCAGAGAAAATGATTTTTAGTCAATATTCAGGCAAAATTTTTAGATTATAGGAGAACAAAATCATGGTTTCTTGATAATTAAATTGAAAAGTTTTCTTAACTGAGAAGTATGAAATTTCATAGACTATGTTGCATAGATGTTTTGTATAACTGTTTATGTTATAACTCAAACATATATGCAGCCAATATACAACATGATAAGTATAAGGTGTCCAGTTGAAGTGGAACTTGAAAAATAAAAGAATGCACCCATTTCATAGGAAATATAGTTTAAACCATGCTTAATGTAACAAGAATAACCTAGCAAGCGGAAATCAAATGAACTACCATCATTAATAAGTTTTCATAGGTAACACTGAGCACCTGTATTTTTCTGGTAACTGTTGGTTGTGTAACATGTGAGACTTAATTATTCAACAGGTTTTTTTACTAAATGTAATGTGATAAATAAATTACCTCCAGGAGAAGATAAATAAGGTATAATAAAAATCTTTGCCTTCATGAGGAAACTTCTATTTTCCCCATATTAAACAGATGTGAAAACTGAGACCTACAGAGTTAAATGACTTGTTAAATATTGCATGTAAGAAATAGATAGAGATGAGACAGCAGTCCACTGTGCCTGATACCAAAGTGAAAGTTTTCATAAAATGACAAAGCAAAGAAGTGAGCCTACCTCCTTTTTCCTTCTCAAGATTTCTGACATTTATAGGGCTTATTAACTGTTGATGATGACATGTATAGTATTCTCAACTGGATTGGTCTGAGAAGTATTTCATGATGGGCAAAGTATTTTTACAAGCAAAACGAGAAATAGCAATTGACTGTTTTATAAAAATAATTAGAATAATAAAAATAATGATTGGGAAAACAGAAAAGATATGGAATGTTGAAGTGGGGAGATTAATGTCTCTGTACTGACTGACATGCATGGCATTCCCTTTTGAAAAAACAATGTAATACACTGTAAAGTTATATGTAATCCAATGTAATATAAAGAAGATTATGATGATAATAAAAATTAAAAAAAAAAAAGATTTCTGACATTTTATTCATATACTCTCTGTATTCCCACACCATCCCTACCTCTCTCTTTGTATGTGTGTGTGTGTGTGTGTGTGTGTGTGTGTGTGTGTGTGTGTGTGTGTGTTTCTGTATTTTCTTTGACTTAAGGGTTTGGAAATTTGGCAAGGATGGAAAATTATTTGAAAGAAAAATAATTTCACTCTCCATAAAGCATAATGTTTCCTATGAATGTTTATTTTCATAGTCAATTTTAAAACAATGGTCTAAAGAGACCAGGAGTCTTAAGAAATAGTGGGATTTTTATAAAATGAAGAGCAGTGATACTTTAATAAAAAACAACCTAATTAGATATTATTTCAATATATGTCTTAATTGGTTTTCGTTGCTATAGCAGAATACCACACACTGAGTCATTTATAAACAAGAGAAGTTTATCTAGTTCATGATTCTGGAGACTGGGAAGCTGAAGATCATGGAGCTGCATTTGGGGACATATTGCTGCATCTTAACATAGTGAAAGGTACTACATGGTGACAAGAACATGTGGGTGAGAGAAAAGAGCACAAACATTTTTTAACCAGGAATCCACACCTGCTATGATAGCATTAATCCATTCATGAAGGCATGATCTAGCCTTCTCTGAAAGGTCCCATCTCTCAACACCATCACATGGTAATGAAATTTCAACATGAATTTTGGATGTATAATTAAACCCTTAGCAGTTTATAATGTTTTTATTTTCTTCACATGTTAATTTTACAGTAATTTAACTAATCTTAGAAAGAACTTTTCCAAAATGCCTTATACTGTAAAGTATTTGCTGGGATTATAAAAGACAACAAACTATAACCCTGCATTGAAAGAGCTCAGTAAGAGGGTCAATCGCAGTATCGATACACCCAGATAGTAGAGCATATTAGAGAAATAATCAAAGTCTTCTAGCTTTCTTACAAATAGACTACACAGCTCATTGGAGGCAGAACTGGTGTTTTTCCCTAAAAAATTTAAACAGAAAAATTTTACTGCGTTAATTTACGATTCAAATACAATTAAGACATTTATTCATGGCTCCTTTAGGACAGAGATTCAAGCTCAACATTAATATATCAGTTTGACTAACACTTATTCCTTCTTTTTTTTTTTCCAACTGATGTTCTCTACTTACTGATATTCAGGGAACTGCTGTATTTTCTTCAAATTTATTACCTTACCGTATCCTTTCTAACAGTCATTTGTAAAATATTAGTTGTCCTACTCTTCTTGTGGCAGAGATACATTCAAATTTATTTTGTCCCATTCATTTTTACTGAAACACTTAACTTATTTTGCTTATATTTCAGAAATACTACATCAGCTGCTCTTTCATAACCATGATTTATGACATAATATCGGTATTTATGTTTATAACTATATTCATCATTTATTAAGTATGCTTTGTTTATGGCTTTATAACAGTATTTACTGATTAGAGAGAGATTTGTTGTAGGGCACATATGTTTGCTGGAAAGACAGACAGACAGAAAGTGAGAAATCATCACTCCCAGAGGGATGGCCTTACTGCAGTCCCTTCTCTTCCACTCTCCTCTGCATTTCTGGCATGCATGCACACATGCCCAGCATGAATTCCCCTCCTCTGCATTTCTAGCATGCATGCACACATGCCCAGCATAAATTTTAAGCCACTGGGCCCAGGACTTGAACCATGGTCCACTATGTAGGAGTCCAGTGATGACACCATTACGCCATCTGTTGATCCCTAAAGTGCTATTTTTAAAAGTTACGCTATATTAATTTTATTTAAGGGTTGGCAGAATATGACCACTTTTCTAAAACTACTAAGTGTCTGCTGGATTTAATAATAGAGTTTGCTGTGTTTCTACAAAGAGTCACTCTACCAATATCATCAAACCATTGACTTACTTGGAAATCATGTTCAATTCACGACTGAAAAATAAAATCCAGGGACCAAACAGTGGTGCGAGGGTAATGCAATGCTCTACAATGCGGCACCCACATGGAAAGACCCTGATCCCTATATGCTGTGACTCCCTATATGTGCCGCTGTGCCTGGGATTCAGCATGGCTGAGGCCGAATGTGGATTGGAGTGTGAAGACCCTGTTAATGGGTTAATGGTGCCTGTCACTCTCTCTTTGTTTTTCTCTCTCTCCTTTCTGTCTCCTAAAATAAACGAATAAACTTAAATAAATATATATATATATATATAACATGCATATAGATCAAATGTAAATTTTCCAAAGGGTATACTCACTAGAACTTATTTTCAAACATTTAAAACAGTTTTAATATGCCTTTTCAGTAGGCATTTCTCTATGGTTAATTTGATCATTAGCACTGGGTTCTCATAAACCGTTGTAAATGAACTATAATACTTCTGTATGCTACCATATTTTAGACTTGTAAAATGTCACTTTTTATCAACTCTTCCATAATATGTAGTAGCCATAAGTCATATGTGGCTATGGTAAAATGAAACATTAATTCTTAGAACATATTAATTCATGTTTAGCTTACCTAATTCAGGGATTGCTACAGTTTAAATGTGTCCCCTACAAAATTCTGGTGCTGACACTTAATGTCCTATGTAATGACACTAAGAGGTGGGGCTTTTAAGAGGTGATTAGGTCATGAGTGTTCCTTCCCTTGTGAATGGGATTAAAGATCTTATAAAAGAGCTTTCATTCAGTGTTCACCTTGCTTTCCCTTTAGACTTTCACCATGTGAGAACACAGTGTTCCTCTCCTCTGGGGAATGTAGAATCAGGTGCTATCGGGGGAAAAAATCAAAACTTTATAACCTTCTCTAAAAAAACTGGTTTATAAATATGCATAAAATACTGTCTACAATGTCAGGATCTCCTCAGAGACCTGCAACCATACAGGGAATCCAGTTATAAAAGTTATGTTGCTATGAGATGTCATTCTATCTGAAATCCTGTTGAGCCATAACAACCAAGGGTGTGAAGCACCTGGAAAAATGAAACTAACATAGAGGAAACTATTAAGACTTTAGAAGGATGTTCCCCTTCCTTTCTTTAAAAAAAAAAAAAAATTCCAGAGGGCATGTGTACTTGCCAGAAAGAGGCAGAGAGCAGGTAGAGAGAGGAAGAGGGAGAAAGCATCCACCAGTGGGGTGTGGTCACGCTACAATCTTTCTCCTCCATTATTCCACCCCACTGAGATTTGAGGTACACATGCATTCACACCCAGTATGTTTTTCAAGCTACAAGGCTGGATTCAAAATATTCATTTCAAGGTGGGTAATTGACAGCTCCTTGTAGAGTATTCCACGTAGGGTACCAGGAGAATGGGTTGAATGAAGCAGCCCTTAGAACTCAAAAACCAGCATAAAGTTTATGCAAGACATGGCAAACACCATGACATTTCAGAATCCAGTAGTGGAGGCTCAGATGATAAGAGCTTTTAGAATAAGCCTCTTGGGACCAGCAGTTAGCGTAATGGCTATGTTGCTGGACTCGCACATAGTCGACAGTGGTTCAATTCCTGGACCCAGTGAGTGGCTTAAACTCACGCCGGGCGCGTGTGCGTGCGTGCCCAAGATCCCGAGAGGAGAGTGGAGGAGAAGGGATTGTGGCATGGCCATCCCCCCTGAGGGGTGATTTCCTGCTTTCTATCTCTCTGTGTCTCTCTGTCTGTCTGGCGAACACACACGCCCTATAGCAAAAACCTCTCAAAAAATAAAAATAAAAAAAATAAGCCTCTCTCCAGAGATGAAAGGCTAAAAAAACTGAATCTATCCTTCCCTGGGTAAAGCATAACAAGAATTTACTGCCCTGGCCTAAATGACTTTTATTCCAGGTGCAGTTATAGCACATCTGAGGAAACTCAGGGTGAATGCATTAGCATGGCAGAGGTAAGGAAAAAACAAAATGAAACAAACAAACATATAAATCAGCTAAACATGTACTCCTCAGAGAAACAGTTGTATGCAGAGTTGGAAACTTGTCATATCCTACAAAGCTGAACATAGGGACTGCTGTATACCACAAGAACCCAAGTGGTTACCACAACTCCATCTTTCTCTTACCTTGGAATATAATTAAAATCTTTGCTATCACAAACTTGTGTTTCTTAGTAGTACAGCTATAGGTTAAGTGTGTAGATCTTGGAATTGCTTTGTCTGGGTTCGGATTTAAATTTGATTATGAATATCATCTAGCAATGTAACTTTAGACCTTAGAAAACAAAGAAATACAGCTCCCAACTCACAAGGAGTTTGTAAGGCTAAATAAGAATACATGTCAACTATTTAAAGTAATGACTGACAAAGGTACATTCCTGTTCGATTCTAGATTTCATGTACAGATGTATGAGGGGACTTCCCAAAGGTTATGGAAAAATGAATTAATAGTACAAGTTTATTTTTGCCCCCCAAAATTGAAATTAATGCATAGTTTTCTTTTTTCTTTTTTTTTTTTTTTTTTTAATATAGTACTAATTTTCCATGAACCTTTTACGGCACATGAGCTCACCAGAGAGACAGAAAGCGAGAAATCATCCCCCAGGGGGGATGGCCACACCACAATCCCTTCTCCTCCATTCTCTTGGGATCCTGGGCATGTACGCACACACGCCCAGTGTGAGTTTAAGGCACCTGGTCCGGGCCTCGAACTGTGGTCGACTACATGGGAGTCCAGCGACATAGCCATTATGCTAACCGCTGGTCCCTTGCTGTGAACTTTGTGAAGATCCCATATATTGCCTTTTGCTTGGTAGATTTCTTTCATTTTGTTACATCTTTGAAAAGGTTAATTATGCATAAACTCTCAATTTTCAGATATTTTCACTTGATAACAAATATGTTAGGCTCTCACAGTTTTCAGCAACCTGGATTTTGTGCTGCAATATTCTCAGAGGACAGAGGAGCTGTGTTCACTGTCATCTCACAGTGATGACAACCTAAATGTTCTATGTGTCATCCACAAGATTCTACATCAGGAAAATGCTCTTTACCTTCTAAAATGACAACTTTTTAAAGCAGGTGTGATCAGCAAATGTATTAGTCACTGACTAATCTCACTAGTCCGAGTTTCGGCTCGTACGTGGTAACATTAGATAGTAGCCTATCTTAGAGAGTGGCACATTTTCTTACAGTTTTGTAGACCTTAACACAAATATCCCATTAAAATTTTTAAACACTGTATATTTCTAAAGAGGTCCCCACAACCATCACTGCATAGTGAACTATCAAAATGAGAAACATGGAAGATGGATTAAATGACAAAGAGAATAAATTCCATGACTTTGGTAACACTCTGCTCTGCCCCCCTCCTGCCCCCCATCTTTACTTCCCGGCCATATGCAATTTAGAGTGTAAGATTAGACAAGCAGGTGCCTGTCTAAAATGCATTCTGTGCATTACTATTAACAAGCATTAATTGAATTCCATTAAATACTCATAATTCCAATTAGACGTATGATAATATGCTTTCTGAAGAGAAAAGTGTTTTTTCTCTTCCCATCTCCAAGGAAAGCTAAAACCCCAGGTGAGATATATGAATGCATTTAAACTGGTCACATTGGCAATATTTTAAATCACATACATTGTTACATTTCATGGAGAAATTGAAGACTACATGTAATTACTCTTTTTAAACTCAGTTTTAAGAGGATTTTAATCCCAAATGAAAATTTTACTTTGCTATCTCCTCTTGTGCTGATGATCTGCTCTAAAACTAATATTTATAGGTTGTCCAATTTTTCTAATTCTATTTTTTATGTTCTTCTTTTTTTTTTTTTTTTTTTGAGAGGTTTTTTTGCTATAGGGCGCGTGCACTTGCCAGACAGACAGAGAGAGACAGAGAGATAGAAAGCGAGAAATCACCCCCTAGGGGGGATGGTCACACCGCAATCCCTTGCCTCCATTCTCCTCTCATGAACTTGGGCACGCACGCACACGCGCCCGGCGTGAGTTTTAAGCCACCGGGTCCAGGACGCGAACCTCTGTCGACTACGTGGAAGTCCAGCGACATAGCTCTTACGCTAACTGCTGGTTCCCTGTTCTTTTTTTTAAAGAGTTTTTTGTTTTAGGGACAGTAAGCTCACCTGAGAGAAAGAGAGAGAGAGAGAGAGAGGAAGTGACAGAGACAGTGAGAAGAAAAGTGAGAAATCATCCCGTAGGGGAAATGGCCAGGCTCCAATCCTTTTCCTCCATTCTTGATCTTGGGCATGCATGCATATGCACCCTGTGTGATTTTCAAGCCACTGGGACTAGAACTGCTGTTGGCTGTGTGGGAGTCTAGCAATGTAACTTATATGCCATATGCTGGTTTCAATTTCCTTTAGAATTTTTGTAGGTAACTATGCATTTGTGATGTAATTATTTCTTCTTAAGGCAGTGCTGTAGCATGCTTTTACATGAATAATTTACTTGCCAACTAAATTATGATTTCCTAATTGAAAAAGCAGAAGTTTTACATGATTTTAAGCCACAACATCCATAAAAATATGAAATACATTTTAACAGTGCCATTAAATATTTTAGGTAAGAGTTACATTTATTTAAGAAGCTGGCATTTTGCAATGGGTATACTAATTTTGCACTGTTAAAAAACAAAACAAAGCAAAACAAAAAACAGAAAAAAAGACACATAAGTCTTTATGAAAAGGCTATGGTTCTTGAAAACTCATGAAACAGTAATAACAATGGTAAGACATAATAACCAGTAAGACAATGGTATTCTATAAAAAGGTTACTATAGTTTGAACATTTCTAGGTAGGAGAAAATAAAACACAGAATATAATCCTATCAACCAATAACCAATAACAGCACTGAATGTTCAAAATTCCAATCCAGAGGCACCATCTGGTCATTTTACTTTTTCTTTTTTTTTTTTTTTCACCATTGACTACCTGGGTATGTCTAGATTCTGATGCACTGTGTGTGTGCCAGCTCAGGAACTGGTTGGGAGGGAAGGTGCAAGTAAAACTTCTTTATTTATATGCTCTGTTTTGTTGTTGTTGTTGTTTTATTTTGTTTTAAGTTTACACTTGCCTTGGAATCATTACAAACCTACCATTTTAAGATATAATTGATTTGTGTTTGGGGAATAATAAGAAAAATATACATCATTACTTTGACATGTTGCTGTCTGTCTTCTCTTGCCTTCAGTGCTTCACCTAAATGACCCCCACAGAGCATTCATTCAAAAGCAAGACTTACACCTGTGTCATTTACAGTTATATGCCCGCCTCGTAGCAGGGCTCTTACATAGCATTTAGTGAATATTTTAATAATGTGGTTAAAAGCAAAACCTTGAATAAATGGAAAACCTTATTTCATTGGGATTTTTATGTATAATAATATGACAAAGCAATAATATGGATGTGAGTATAAAGCATCACTAAAAATAAATACTATTCACATCACTCAAAGATTCTGCAAAGTTGTAACATAGAAAATGATACTTTGGTGCCTGATAGACTTGTCATCAAATTCCTGTGCTTGAATTGCAAAAGCAAAACTCCTTAGATGTGTCTAGGTTTAAATATCCGGATTTACACAAAGGAAGTTCAGTTAATTTCAAATAGCTGCTGACTGGATTGAAACGTATAATTCAGGGTTCATAAAAGCTCCTCAAGTGGTAGATACATTATTTCCTCAGAGTATTAATTTACATATCATGTTGATATTTTTAAAAAGTCAATCATTTAAGATATTCAACAAAATAATTGATAAAATCCAAACAAAATCTGATTTTCAAACACAATTTTTAAAATAATGGGATAGATTTTAGAACAGTATTTGGTCCAAACCCATATATATATGTGTGTGTGTGTGTGTGTGTGTGTGTGTGTTTCTAGAGATGCAAATAGACATATTCCATTTCTTCCTTCTCCTTGTTCAAAAGTGACTTCCTATACTTCAGAATCTTTCTACAATGTTATTTAATGACATTAAAACCCAAGTAAGCAGCATTCTCCTCAAAACACCATCAATGGTAATATTAATTTCAACACAACAGTTTATCACTCTCCCCCACTGTTATAAAAGCTCAAATCAAATTTACCCTCTCTTATGTGGAAATGTTTATGCTATCATTTTATATTATTAATTTAATGATTAATATTTTAAATCTCTCAGTTTTTAAATCACTTGGTTTCCTTTAGATAGAAACAAAGTAACAGCCATGCTTTGGCTAATTTCATTTATTTTGGCATGATGACATTACCTCTGTTATAGTGCAAAAGTTCAATTAAGGTCCTATGAATTGCTTTTCCAGAGAACATCTAATGCATAATGCCTAAATCCACTCCGATATAAATTTGATATTAAGATAATGGAATTATCTTCCTTGTTTGGCTGCCTTTGGACAATAACACATCCCTTTCATTTAATGTATGTTATTTTAGTCCACAGAGTGACTATACTCTCTGATACTTTTTCTGAATTACAGCTGTCTCCAAAAGATTATCTGAGTCTTGCCAAATTATGTAAATCAGTAAAATTTTCAATTAAAATATGCCTAAAATTCTTCACTATTTCCATTTTCACTCCACTCCCAAATTCAGCATGGGTGTATGCATGTTGTTTATTTCTTCTATGAGAGAGGGAGACAAAGAGAGACCTCTCAATAGGGTCATCACACAATGGCCCTATCCCCAGCCTTAGCCATCCACGAGTAGGAGTACCCATGTAATGGAACACCTTAGAACATGAACCCAGGACCTTTCCACATGGCATCAGCATGACAGAGAAATGTGTTACACTGCATCACTGCAGCTGGAATACAGTACATGTTTCTGAGGGCTTACTATGTGGCAGAAGTGCTCTGACACATTTAAGGAATTTCACTGACAACAAAGAGTGGAAACTACAGACATATCATAATCAAAGGCATTATTTCTGAGTGTTTTGTAGAACTGTAAATTCATAGGAAACATTGAAAGTGTCTTCATAGTATGATTTGTGAATAAAAAATAATAAAGGTTGTTATTCCCCACTTGCATTCTGCTATCACAAGGTACAGATAGTTCAGGAAGCTATATGCAGTCTAAAAATGGTGGACAGTAAGGTAGAAGAAAACTAAGACTTGGGGCACCTTTGTGAAGCTTAATCACCCACTGGATTTGGAGGAGCTACCTTTCTTTAGATATTTAGATGAAACAGAAGTCAATCTCTATTTTGTGTTATCCACATATGTGGTATTAATTGTTAGTATTTTTTTTTAAGGCAATGTGAAATGTGCTTCTAATACTTGAAGCTGAAGACTTTTCAGCTGATGAAACTTTCATCTCTGGTTCTAGTTTCCAACTACTGTATTATAATCTTTGTGCCTGGCCCTAATACCATTTCCTCCTTCTTCACCTGGAAAATTTTTGCTTCAAGCACAAATACTAAATCCTGTGAGAAACCTTCCCCAATTCATTCAGAAAGATTTTCACTCAATTCACTGAGTTCCTGAAGGACTAATTATTTGATAACGAATCCTGTGATATAATACAATTTTAGGAAACAGTCTCAGAAAGCTTGAGAAGGGGTAATTTTGTTGAACTACATAATTAAGAGAGACCTTGGGCTGCTGGGGAAACAAGACTGACTTAACAATCAAGCAGTCCGGATAATATATTATAGCAAGTTGTACTAGTTTGGAAAAAAAGTACAACTCACTCCCTTGCTCTCAATTTAACTTTGTTATTATGACACATAACATAAACTGCAGTATTCCATGGAAATTAAACCCAGTTATATACTTGAGGGAAAATAAGGTCAGACAAAATGAAAACCATATTCACCATGTAATCTCTAAGCTTTAGAATGTTAGGCTCATGAGGCTGTCATATTAAAAAAGAATAAGAACGATAAGACAAAAGAGATAGTTGTAAAGTAAGAAAAATCATCTGCAATATTTATGAATAAGGTTGAATACTAATACATATTAGTCCCCAAAGCAAGAAAGTTAAGTATAAACAAATACATATTTTATTATAGGAAGGAAGAACCAGAAGACAAATAAATACTAATAGGCAAAAAAAAAAAAAGAAGAAGAAAGAAAGAAAGAAAAAAGCCATCTGGTATGAATAAAATAGCAATAGTTTTAAAAGAGTACCATTGTTTCAAAATTACACACAGATAAGCTTATCTTAGAAAACCATTTTATCCAATTCTTCATTGGTTACTGAAAGCTAAACTAGAGTCAACCTTAAGGATGTATGTGCGTGAACAAGACTATGCCGGGACCAGGAGTTAGAATAGTGGCTATGTCGCTGGACTCACATGTAGTTGACTGTGGTTCGTGTCCCAGACCCGGTGGCTTAAACTCATGCCGGGTGCGTGTACATGCATGCCCAAGATCCCGAGAAGAGAATGGAGAAGAGACTGAAGCATAGCCATCCCCCCTGGGGGGTGACTTTTCACTTTCTATCTCTCTGTCTCTCTGTGTCTTTCTGGCAAGCGCACGTGCCCTATGGCAAAAAAAAAAAAAAAAAAAAACTATGCCAAAAATATTTTATGCCTTTAAAAATAAATGATTATTTTGAAAGAATAGAAATTAAATACGCAAAAAGTAAAATCTGTCACCATTACACTTTTTATTAAATGTGGGTGACACTGGGAACCAGCAGTTAGCGTAATGGCTATGTCGCTGGCCTCCCACGTAGTCGACCGCGGTTCATGTCCCGGACCCGGTGGCTTAAAACTCACGCCGGGCGCGTGTGCGTGCGTGCCCAAGACCCCGAGAGGAGAATGGAGGAGAAGGGGTTGCGGCGTGACCATCCCCCCTGGGGGGGGATTTCTCGCTTTCTGTCTCTATGTCGCTCTCTGTCTGTCTGGCGAGCGCACGCGCCCTACAGTCAAAATCTCTCCAAAAAAAAAAAATAAAATGTGGGTGACACTGAATTAATTAAGATGCAAAGAAGGTAATAAACACAAAAGTTAAGAATGAAATATCTAATGTCTTTTCTTCTTTTTTATTTATTTTTTTTTAAAAAGAAAGATTTTTGCCTTAGGGCCTGTGCACTCCACAGAGAGAGACAGACAGACACCGTGAGAAGGAAAGTGAGAAATCATTGCCGGGGGGATTATCATGCCACAGTCCCTTCTCTTCCATTCTCTTCGGAGATCTTGAGCACATACACACGAGCACCTGGCATGATTTTCAAGCCACCGTGTCCGGGACTGGAAGCATGGTCAGCCATGTGAGAGTCCAGTACCACTATTGTTCGGCCATCTGCTGGCCCAGATATCTAATTTCTTGATAACTTCCTAATTTGGTATGATTATGTTCATGAAACAATTCATTGAATTCTCTATGTTCTAGTTTAGAATCATACAATGTTGAAACTGAAAGGAGTCTTACATAAAGCCCAACTGTTCTAAATTATGGGAAGTTAGGCTAAGGAATTTGAGACTTTTGTATGAAACTCATCACTGTTATTTAGATGTGATGGATTGTTATTTACCTTCTGTCCTTTATTAGGACTCATAGGAGATTCCTGATCCTAATATCTGTGTGACTGGTTGATCATCTTGTAGACACTAAACTATGTAAGATCATCATATTTTTGTTATTCCATTGGCTGCTAGAAACCTTGAAATGAAAGCTTTGATATGGCCATAGCAAGAGTAGATAAATTTATGTTATATTTTTAGCATCATTTGCGGCCATTTTGTTTAGTTTTGTTTTCAAGGGTATTTTTCTCTCTTTTTACACTTTTTCAATTTTATTTCTTTCCCTGTGTCCTTTTCCAAACAAGATGAAACATGATGAAAGAGCAAATTCATCCAGTTTTAAATGGCGAATTTCTATGTGCCCAGAATACAAGTTATCTGTCTCCATGCCAAGTGCTCATATCTTCTCAATATTATTCACAATCTGCCCCACTTAAAAATGTGTACACTTATCTTTCCATCATTGAAAACTTCTTTGAGAATGACTTATCTTTTATCAAAGAAAGAATATCAATTCTGAAGGAAGTTACTTTTTAAAATTCCATTTCTTATTTAAAATCAACATGTTCCTACTATTAATTAGCTTGTCTGCCATGAATCTCTATTATCTATGTGTAGTAAACATATTTAAAAAAAAACCAATATGAATAAAATATTTAAACCATTCCAAACTTGATTTGGTCATTTTTACTCAAGAAAACTTTCTAAGAATGCACAATAAGAAAAGAAAGGAAGAAAGAATATTTCAGCCAATTCTGAACAAAGCCATCTAGAAGTCTACACACCACATAAGTCCTTGATCAGAAAAGCAAGATGACCTTAGAGAAAAAAAAAAAAATAATAACTTACGATTCAACAAAAAGAAAATGCAAGCAATTTCATGACTCAATAATGGATATAGGCAGTCCAACATAGAAACTTACCCACTCTATTACAGTATACTGTTAGTGTATGATCATAGGTAATGCTTCGAATAATGTAATGTGCCCAACTACATAGACCTAACAAAACATTCAGTCTTCTTTTGAGAACTGAGCCAAAGAGATTTCTTTTTAGCAATTTGATGAATAAATAATTAATGACAGCAGGACCAGAAGTTAGCGTAATAGCTATGTCATTGGACTCCCATGTAGTCGACTGCAGTTCAAGTCCCAGACCTGGTGGCTTAAACTCATCCCAGGCACATGTGCGTGTGTGCCCAAAATCCCGAGAGGAGATTGGAGGAGAAGGGATTGTGGCATGGCCATCCCCCCTGGGGGGGTGATTTCTTGCTTTCTGTCTCTCTGTCTCTCTCTGTCATCCTGGTGAGTGCACGCACCCTATAGCAAAAACCTCTCCAAAAAGAAAAAAAAATTAATGACACCAGTTAACATTTATAGTGAGCGTGTGTGTGTGTGTGTGTGTGTGTAAACACTGCATCAATTTCATTATGTCTAGTCATATCAATTCTGAGAGGCATAATATAATTATTCTTTCTCTTACAAATGATAAACTGAGGCTTAAAAAGATTAAATACCTTATTCAAAATCATAAAGCCAGTGAGTTTGAAGGTTTGTATTCTCCTAAACATCTCTCTCCTTCTCTCTCTCTTTTTAATTGCCAGAGGATGCATGCACCTGCCAGAGAGAGAAAGGAAGAGGAAGCACCTTCCAGTGGGGTGTGGTCACATGGCAACCCCTCATCCCCATTCCTTTCATCAGGACACCGAGCATCCATGAACACATTGCCACCATGTTTCTCATATCACCAGCCAGTCTTCAAAGCATGGCTTGCCATGGAGTATCTGATTCTTAACCACTGAGCTACGGAGTCAGTTCTAAACACTGCACTCTTAAGCTCTATCTTATTTTACCATCTGTGCTAATAATATAATAAAGTAAGGCTAATATTTGATTATATTAATAATGTTCACTGCTATTCTTAAAGACCTTCTTCAAAAGACTGAAAGTTTTAATGCTATATACAATGAAGCATTCATTAAAATCTAAAATATTTCTGCTGGAGTCAAGATTAAGCCTTAGGTTTCAAATTAAGTAAGTTTTGAAAAATTCTATCAAAATGAGTTGTGAAAGGGAAAAAAAATAGTATCACTTCATTTTCTAAACAGGCTAAAAATTAAGAGACTTCAAAGTCCACATGTGCAAACCCAATCTAGCATATCTAGATAAAATTATATCTACGATTATACTTTATACATTTTATATAAGCACTGCCAAGAGACTATAGCATTACTTTTAAAGGAAATAAAATTGCAAATCTGGAAAGAAAGATTTTATTATCCATCCATCAACTTCAACTTTACAAGAGAGCTGAATATATTTATACTATGGCAACTTGATCATGCATAACAGTGGTGACATACACACTAGCTCACATTACTTTAATTAAAAACCTGCTTGGGATTACTTCAGGTTGGAGAAAAGCACAGAAATAGAAATCATATGGGAAGATTTATATGCTTGATATTACCACTAATAGGAACCTTGTGTAATATAAAGATTAGTTTATTTCTGTGTCAGAAACCAATCAATGTAAACCAAATGTGAGATGTACAATGTTTTCATGGGGTGGGAAGGGTGCATTATTCATTCATAAAATTCTATGCAGGTCTTATGTAGTAGTTCCTGCTAAATAATTTCCATTTAGTTGTGAAATTTTAGTTCAAATGAATCAAGACACCAGCAATAGAACTTACTTTACTCAAAAATACATGTGGAGGTTGCCCCAATGAGAACTGTATTTCATAAATTAGGAGAAATATCAAAGACCTAGATCTTGTCAAAAGGTGTACTAAGAGAGATTTGGGATGGTCTTGTGAACTAATCATAATACCTCTAAAGTGAGAACCAGACTGAATAGAGGAGAGAAAGAAGAGTGAAAATATGTCTGACTAGTGAAACAGAGGTATAAATATTAAAAATTTAGTATTTACCCAGATCCATGATAGTCAAAACACCTTACATTTGGATGGTACTTTACCATTTATTTTTTGAGAGGTTTTTGCTATAGGGCATGTGCCTATGACATACAGACAGAGACAGAGAGACAGAAAGCGAGAAATTAGCCCCCAGGAGGGATGGCCACGCTGCAATCCCTTCTTCTCCATTCTACTGTTGGGATCTTGGGCACGCACACACACGCTCCTGGCGTGAGTTTTAAGCCACCAGGTCTTGGACTTGAACCACAGTCGATTACATGGGAGACCAGCGACATATCCATTATGCTAACTGCTGGTTCTAAAATTGTATTGCTATTATTATTATTATTATTATTAGTTTGACTAGACAGAGACAGAGAGAAAGAGAAAGGGAAAGTGAGAAAGCAAGCCACCAGGTCCAGGACTTGAACTGTGGTCAGCCATGTGGGAGTTGAGCACTCTAACCACCACACTACCTGCCAGTCCTGACTTTACCAATTTTTTATAAAAGTTTTATTGCCATAGGGCACATATGCTTGCTGGAGAGAGACAGAGGAAGAATAAGGAAGAAATCAACCACCAGAGAAGCTGGCCATCTTCAATCCCCTCTCCTCCATTCTCCTGTCAAGTTTTTGGGCATGCACACATATGTGTCCTCCCATGATTTTCAAGCCACCAGATTTGGGACTTGAACCTTGACTGGCTTTACGATATTTCATAATATTTTTAAAAAATAGTTCTTTTTTTAGAACAACCCTTAGAATTGCAGAATGCAAACAACATCACTGTATGCTAATACAATCTCTAAAGATATCTTTATTTACTTCATCATTTCTATTTCTAAAATGAACCTCATTTTATTCTTTTTTGCCAAGGTTTTATTTCAATGTGAATATGGTTAATAATTTGCAAACACAAATTCTATTGTTACTCTTACTAATTCTGGTAAAGATAGTATTAATGCCCTTTGTCAATAGACCATATTGGTTTGATAATATACTATGAAGAAAGGGAGTTGAAATAACACGATAGGAGGTGAGATCTAGTGATTCCAGGGATAAGAGCAATGAAGATGTTCTGCTGAGAATCTACCCTGGTGGAGCCCATCTCCCTATCTCTGCTTCTCTCTGTCTCTTTCTGCCTTTCTGTCTCTGTCTTTTTATTTTTTTTAATTAAAAATATTTTTTAAGGTAAAGTTTTTCTAGGCTCTGAAATCCTCCTTTATCTTGGTAATAATCTCCTCTTCTCTCCCCCCTCCATCTAGGCAAAAAAAAAGCAGGCCAGAAGACTGAGTCTGCCATGAGAGTTGAGATCTAGTGTGCCACACGGTTTTCATTTTTTGTTTTTATAATCAACAAATAAATTTTTTTGTTTGCTTTATCCATTTTTCTCTTTTTTTCTTTCCTCTTTCTCTGTTTTCTTATCCTTTTCCTTTTACCTCATCACTTTGCTCTCAGCTTCCACCTACTGAGTGTCTAGACAAGTCTAAATGAAAAGTTGCCAAATCTGAATACTATTTGGGTCCTCATATTCTTTAGCTCCCACTGAATCTGTGTCACAAAGGGAGAAAAATGCAATGCCAGAGTTTGTAGACCATATCCTCCTGTATGCCTATGATCACTCAGATTGATCTTCTAGAATTTAGGAAGAAATGGATGACCCATCAGATGATTAAAAATCACTGCAGGATCACAAGCAATATGTGAAACCAAGAAAATACCTCACTCCCAAGGGAAAAGAATAACTCCTCTTCTTCCATAGACAGTTACAATAGAAACCATGGAAATATCTGATAAAGAATTTATAGTATTCATGACAAAGCTAACAGACATGGAAGAGAAGAGGGACAATAAACACCAGAAGAAAAACGACAATGAGTCCCAGGAGGTGAGGGATTTCTTGCAAGAGCTGAAAGAGGAAATACATACCATAAAGAAGAGTCAAATGGAACTGTTGGAGATGAAGGCTATAATTCAGGAAGTCAAAAACTCCTTTGAAAGTATTTAAAGCAGAATAGATCATACAGAAAATCTAATTTCAGATGTAGAAGACAGGATCACTGGACTAGTAAAATCCACTGTGAAGACTGAGAAAATAGCCCCCCAAAATTAGAATAATATACAAGAAATACTAGATACCATTGAACATCCAAACATCCAGATAATCGGTATCCCAGAAGGTGAAGAGACTAATAAGGGTATTGATAATCTATTCCATGAAATCCTGGAAGAAAACTTCCAAAAGCTAGAGAGGTATTCAAAGATCTAGACCCAAGAAATACAAAGCACCCAAAATAAGATCAACCCAAGAAGATCTTCTTCAAGACACATTATAGCCACATTGGCCAAAACCACAAAGACAAGATACTCAGACTGGCAAGAGAGAAACATCATGTTACCTACAAAAGATATCTCATCAGGCTAACAGAAGACCTTTCATAAAAAACTATGAGAGCAAGGAAAGAATGGGAAAATATATTCAAAGTGTTGAGTGAAAAAGAATTTCAACCAAGAATACTATACCTGGCAAAATTATCCTTCATATGGGAAGAGAAGACAAGACCATTCTCAGATAAACAAAACCTAAAAGAGTTTACCAACACCAGAGCAGTTCTCCAACAAGTTCCGAAGGGAGTGCTATCCCAAGAAAACTAAAGTCAGACATAGAGCAATAAGAGTTCTAAAACAGCTAAGAAAATGGCCAGCTTAATGGTAGGGACAAGTACGGAGTTGAATGTTATCTTCTGAATTTAAATGGAGAGATTGGATCACAGCAGAAGATAAAGTACATGAGTTTGAACTGGTGAAATCGAATTTTATGACTTTTGACTAAAACATTACTGACCTTCTATTCTTTGTTTTCTAGTGTTAAGGAGTTTCATCTTTTCTTAAGTTGTGGACAGGTCCATGTACCTACTATTCAAACAGAATATTAACCTGTTTCCTGGCTTTAAGTATTAAGCAAAGTTCTCTTAACATTTTTTTTATTTTGATTTATTAAAGCAAAAACTGTCTTTTTTGAAATTAAAAAGTGTATTTAAAAAAATACCTATTTGATAACCACAGTAAGTTATATAGCCTCAGCTATGTGCTATTTTATAGTATATTCATTCTATTCACAGTTTCATGCCTAAAGTGAACTTTTGTTCACAGATATGTATATAGAAGCTGAACTTACTATGGAAAGTATTTAGATTAATTAAGATATTTTGTGAAAGAATACAATGTGAGAAAGAATAAAGGAATGGAAAGCAACTGCAAAAACCAGAGACAGGGTGGGAAGAGGATTGGAAATGGCAGAGGGTGAGAAATAAGGGGGAATATGTTCTCTTGGGATTTTGCACACACACACACACACACACACACACACACACACACATACAGAGGTCACTCCAGATTACAAGAAACGTATATACATATATAAAAGAAACAAGAAATGAAAAATTATTTGTTGATGATAACACGTATGCTTAAGTCACATTGTACAGTGTATTCTGGCTAAAAATCACATTTTGTATGTTGTGGGGATGTCCAGTGCAAGTATGTAAAATAAATAAAAGAAAGAAAGAGAGAGAAAGAAAAAAAGAAAAGAAAAAGTAAAGAAAAAAAATAACACTATTATTTTCTTCTTAAGTATCAATGCATATGGAATCTTCTGGGGGCTTTGCTTATAAAATCAAATAGATTTATCTACTCTATATGTGATATTTACTTTTTATTATATTTATGTAGTAAAAGTATTATATATATGTATATGTATATATGTATATATAAATAATATTCAGGGCCTTGCTATGTCCTGAAAGGTCTGCTTCAACCTTCTGAGTATCTTGAGTACTCAAGGATGTGCCACCACAGCCAGCTTCTGGGGGCCAAGAACAATCAAACCTGGCCTCTCATGGGCTCAGCCTGTCAGATAGTAGTGTCCTGCTTGTGCTATCACAGCTGGGCTTATATTTACTTATTAAAGCTTAAAAAAATATATGCAGGTTTCAGAGAGATTTATAAAACTATAATCATTATAATGCAACTTGTTTATGCCATCAAATTAAACATAACTGTATTGGTCAAAAAATCCATAGATGGAAAAATCTGTGTATTATTCTTAAAAGGCACCCTCATTATTTGTCAGACTATTAAGCCAAAACATAAGACAGATGACCAAAATCACCATATATTTTCATAAAATGAGGACATTGCTTTATAAATTGCATCTTCATGGATCATTCTAGCCCTTTTCATAAGGTTCCAATTCTGTTCCCTAAAGGAACAGAAATGTTACTGAGTTTACTGATCAGGAGACAGACTATAGTGTCACAGAAATGAAAACCATTTGTTCAATTCTTTTTTTCTTAGAAGTACTACACTTCATCAATAGTTCTAAATTATTCATTTTTCTTATTTTAAAATGTTTATATTTTCTAAAATCAAAATACCCTAAAATAGGGACCAGTAAATGGTGTAATGGTTATGTCACTGGATTCCCACATGACTGACTGTGGGTCAGGTCCCAAACCTGGAGGCTTGAATCTCACACCAGACTTTTGTGTGTGCCCAAAATCCCAAGAGGAGAATTGGAGACAGGATTGAGGCATGGCCTTCTCCCACTGAGTGGTGATTTCTTACTTTCTTTCTCTCTCTCTCTCTCTCCAGTGAGTGCCTTAAGCAAAAATCTCTTCAGAAAGAAAAAGAAAGAAAGAAAGAAAGAAAGAGAGAGACAAAAAAGAACCCCTAAAATGTATCAAAAATAAACAAGCCAATCACATCATTCATGTTTCTTCCACCCAGATTTAACCACCTATATTATCTTAATATATTTGTTATCAATATTCTTCTAAGAATAATCTTTTTTGCCCTTTTTAGTAAGAGGCATGCTTACTATAAAGAATACACAAAAAATGAGTCAAGAATTAAAAAAAAAAAAGAAATAGGTCTTGCAGCCCAAGATCTAGAAAAGTGAGTATCCATGTGCTTCTGTGGTGAGCTCAGCACTGTTCCTCTAA
Source organism: Tupaia belangeri chinensis (assembly GCF_000334495.1). NCBI lineage: Eukaryota > Metazoa > Chordata > Mammalia > Scandentia > Tupaiidae > Tupaia > Tupaia belangeri. The sequence continues at coordinate 1,264,851 of NW_006207036.1, forward strand.
ACTACAAAAGCCTCTGCTCCAAACCTTGTTTTCCAGCCCAACACCTAGCAACAGAAGGTAGGGAATTCTCTGTCTTCTTTCTGTCTCTGTTTCTCTCTTCCCCCTTCACCTTGTTCCTTTTCATTTTCATTTTTTGCCTTTTTTAATATTTCACCCTTTTACTGTTTGTTTTTGTTTTTGTTTTTGTTTGGGGAGGTGTTGTCTTTTTCCCTTTGTTTCCTCTTCTTTTACCTGCTGTCCTCACCTTGCTTCTCAGCTTCCACACACTGACTGTCTAGACAGGTACAGTAGTGAAACATCTGAATACTTTCAGGGTCATAGGAAACCTCAACCCTCAGTGTACTGCTGCAGAAAATGAGAAACTCATCTTCATAAATCTGAATTCAAATCTCTTTCTGTGGATACCATGTTGCGAAACACAGTAGTAGAGGAGAAATTGGCATAGCAGTATCTCACAGTCAAGTGAAGCATATGGGCTTACAGTTACAGAAATCTCCAGCAAACTAGCCAAATGTGCATATACCACCAAATGACTGAAAATCGGAGAAGAGACACTGCAAAGTGAACAGGAGGGAGAAGTGCAGAGCTGTAAAGAACGTGGTTCAACCCCTCACATACCTCTGAACTCTTAGTTGAAACATTGCAGCTCAGCCCAGGTGCACTTATCCTTCAGAAATTGGGAAGCCTCAGGACCAGCAGTTAGCATAATGGCTATGTCGCTTAACAACCATGTAGTAAACTGCGGTTTGAGTCCTGGACCCGGTGGCTTAAACTCATGCTGGGTGCGTGTGCGTGCGTGCCTAAGATCCCTAGAGGAGAATGGGAGAAGGGATTGCAGTGTGGCCATCCCCCTGGGGGGGGGGCTATTTCTCGTTTTCTGTCTCTCTGTCTTTCTGGCAAGTGCACGTGCCCTATAGCAAAAACCTCTCCCAAAAAAAAAAAAAAAAGAAAGAAAGAGAAAGAAAGAGAGAGA
>NW_006207036.1:1265885-1273370 GCF_000334495.1 Tupaia belangeri chinensis
AAAGAAAGAAAGAAAGAAAGAAAGAAAGAAAGAAAGAAAGAAAGAAAGAAAGAAAGAAAGAAAGAAAGAAAGAAAGAAAGAAAGAAAGAAAGAAAGAAATTGGGAAGCCTCTGCAATATCCAGTTCCATTAACAAAAGTGTAGGTTGCTTGTTGAGGATTAGGGAAACAGATCTGCAGAGATATTGTGGGTCATCTTCTCCCACATACGCCTAATACTGAGACTTAACTCTACGAAAGTGGGAAGAAACATATAATTCATCAGATGACCAGAAAACACTGCAGAGGCACAAAAAAATATGGAAAACCAAGAAAATATCTATCCCCAGGGGAAAAGAACAGCCTTTCATCATCCACAGACAGTACAATGGAAGTTGTGGAAATGTCAGATAAAGAATAAAATATTTAAAATGTTCATAGTGACAAAGCTAACAGAGATGCAAAAGAAGAGAGACAACAAACTTCAGAAGATGCAGGAGAAAAGAGACAATGAATTCCAGGGGGTAAGGAAGTTCTTGCATGATCTGAGGGAGGAAATACACACCATAAAAATGAATCAAACGGAACTGATGAAGGCTGTATTACAGGAAATCAAAACCTCCTTTGAAAGTATTAAAATCAGATTAAATCTTGCAGAAGATCAAATCTCAGATGTAGAAGACAGAACTTCTGACTTAAAAAATTAACCAAAACGACTGAGAAAATAACCCCCCAAAATGAGAATAATATACGAGTAATACTAGATACTATTAGACGCCCAAACATCTGGATTATCAGTATCTCAGAAGGTGAAGAAACTAATCAGGGCATTGATAATCTATTCCATGAAATCCTGAAAGAAAAATTTCCAAGCCTAGAGATGTTCGATATCCAAGCCCAAGAAATACAAAGAATACCCACATAGAATCAAGTCAAGATCTTCTCCAAGGCACATCATAGCCAGACTGACCTAAACCACAGATAGAGAAAAGATACTAAAATCAGTGAGAGAAATGTCAAGTTACTTTCAAAGGATATCCCATCAGGCTAACATGGGACCTCTTGCCAGAAACAATAAAAGCAAGGAAAGAATGGGAAAATATATTCCAAGTTTTAAGTGAAAAATTATTTCAACCAAGAATACTATACCCATCAAGATTATCCTTCATATGGGAAAGAAAGCCTGAAATATTTTCAGATAAGCAAAACCTCAAAGAATTTACCAACACCAGACCAGCTCTTCAAGAAGTGCTAACGGGAGTGCTACACTAGGAAAACTAAAGACAGACAGAAATAAGAGAACAAAAAATGACCAAGAAAAAGACCAACTTAATGTAGGAACAAGTCCAGAAATATCAATAATAATGCTGAATGTTAACTTCCAGGTTTTAAGTGGAAAGATCAGACTACAATAACACTGCAAATTCAACAAAAGAGAGATTACGTGAGACTTGAACCAGTGGAATAGAATTCGATTACTTTTGTCTAAAACATTACTGCTTTTCTTCTTTGCTTTGTCTCCATATTTAAGCATTTTGGTTTTCTTTGGAGTTGTTGATTGGTTCAGCAATTTGGTTTAAAAAAAAATTTAATTGAACATTTTTTAAAATTAAACTTTCCTGGGACCAGCAATTAGTGTAATGGCTATGTCGCTGGACTCCCATGTAGTCAACTGCAGTTCAAATCCCGGATCTGGTGGCTTAAAACTCACACCAGGCACGTGTGTGTGTGCGTGCCCAAGATCCTGAGAGAAGAAAGGGGGAGAAGGGATTGCGGCGTGGCCATCCCCCTGGGGGGTGATTTCTCACTTTCTGTCTCTCTTTCTCTCTTGGTCTGTCTGGTGAGCACATGCACCCTATAGCGAAAACCTCTCCAAAAAAAAAAGTTTTATAATGAAAATTTGGGGATTATTACATGTTCCTGCTTTTTATTGTGATCTGCTTTTATGATTAGGTGCCTAAGTTCAATTATACAATACTATCTGTTGCCTTGCATCAGAAACTGAATTCTTATGGAGCTTTGTGCAAATAACAGACCAAATTGAAACTAACCTTATTTTTCATTTTTCACAAATAAGTTAGTTTAGACCTCTGTTTATTAAAAGGGGGGATGGAGAGAGGGAAAAAATGTTTCAGAAGAAAATTACAGTGCACTAAATTTTAGCTTTGTCTACATTTTTAGTTTAAGATCGATCTTTTGTGAATCGATAAAATGTGAAAAATAAAGTTTAGTATGGAAAAAAAGTAAAAGTATGTTTGGTCAACAGAAAATGAAAAGCTGTTTGCTGATGATAATGTATATAGTAATATCTTGGTCTTGACTGACATGCATGGTATTCATGCTGAAAAAAAATGTACACTGTAAATAAATATTAAAAACATATTTTTAAAAAATAGTTTGAATAATAGATAACTTTAAAAGTAGCAGAAAAATGTTTTAAATGTGTGTTTTTCTTTTTTCTTCTTTGTTTTGTTCTTAATTTACTATATGGCAGGAGCACTTGCCAGAGAGTGAGAGAAAGATTGAGAAAGGAGAATGGCACACCTTAAATCCTTCTCTTCCACTCACCTCTTGGTATTCTGGGTGGCAAGCATACATGCAGCAGGTATGTTGTTAAGCAGCCAGTTCCAAGACTCAAACCACATGGTTGGTCATGTGAGAATCCATCTGGCCACACTAACCACCATGCTACCTGATTAGCCCTGCAAAAAAATTTAAACATCCAAAATCCTCACACAGAAATAACTAGAATTAATAATAGGAGAACTCATTTCTGACAACTTTCTGTACATACATAAGTCTTGATGGATGAATGGTACCTGATACTTTTATGAATATTAAAGCATTGTAACCATTTTCTAAAGTATTACATTTAAGTTAGTGTAACAAAAGAATGTGAAACTAAAAATGGTGGTACTTTCTAATATTTACAAAAATAAATTCTTTAAGAAAAGAAATTATGAAAAATAATAAGTGCTGTTATTCTTTTTGAAAATTGATTTTGCAAGGTATAGTGATATACAGTGATTGAATGTATAAAAGAAGAAAAATAATAATAAGTAAAATTAAATATATAATTCCAAAAAAGAAAAAGAATAAAAAAATCAGAAGTTTCTCATCAGAATGCACTACTTTTTTGAATGCATCCCATAGTAACTTAATACAAGTGACAGAGCCTGCCCCAGCAAGAACCTGTCCCTCAGTGGATTTAACTTATTTGCAAAGGCTGCACATGGAAGTCTAATACTCATACATTAGATCCCACTGAGGAAGGAAAGAATTAGCTGTAACTTAGCAGGATCCTCATTTAAATTTCACAGTTCTGATTGAAAAATTATGTATTCTGGTTCAAATGGTGTTATGGTTTTGACAAGCTATATGACACCCTCAGCTCCTGGCCCAGCTACATGACAGTCACATTTAAGCTCAGGTTCAAATCAAGAAGAAAAATAATAATAAGTAAAATTAAATATATAATTCCAAAAAAGAAAAAGAATAAAAAAATCAGAAGTTTCTCATCAGAATGCACTACTTTTTTGAATGCATCCCATAGTAACTTAACACAAGTGACAGAGCCTGCCCCAGCAAGAACCTGTCCCTCAGTGGATTTAACTTATTTGCAAAGGCTGCACATGGAAGTCTAATACTCATACATTAGATCCCACTGAGGAAGGAAAGAATTAGCTGTAACTTAGCAGGATCCTCATTTAAATTTCACAGTTCTGATTGAAAAATTATGTATTCTGGTTCAAATGGTGTTATGGTTTTGACAAGCTATATGACACCCTCAGCTCCTGGCCCAGCTACATGACAGTCACATTTAAGCTCAGGTTCAAATCACATGTCTGACAAAATGGATAACCTGTGACAAAACAACTCATTGGGAAATGTCACATTGCGCTTATGAATCACCTATCATCAGACATGCTTAGTACCCAGGAGGCTAGCGGTATCACCAGAAGAACATTCCCCACCAAGAATAATTAGATTTGTCAGAAAACAGCTTTCAGAATGAGCTTCCAGACTGTCGCAATTAAAAGCAAAAGCTTACTGTGAGATATGGTGGCACTTCAAAACACGCCTTTCAAAGTAAATAAGTATGTAAAAATATGGAAGTGAGGGACTTTGGAGTTCTGAAGGAAATTGGGAATCATGGAATGTACCTATTCTTAGAATGATGAGACAATAAATAATTTAAATTACATGTTGTGATCGCTAAGGATGTGGGGATGAGGAAACATAACTGTTTATAGGGCTTCTTTCTCATGAGTGGCATTGGTTCCCACAGGAGAAAGAACACTGGTCCCTGACAGGACTAAAGCAAAATCCACTTCAACCTCACATAATTGGTCTTCAAGATGTTAAAAAGGGAGATTGTCACTGCATGCAATTTTATATATAATTTAGGAGTCTGCGCTTAACCGCAGAGAAACAAAGGTATGTACATAAAAGGCCAAGAGCAAAGGTAAACAAAACTAGGTCTTTGGATGATGCTATAAAGAACCCAATGCAGTGATACTACACACACACAAACACATGCTCACACACATATACACACATACACACACATTTTGATTTAATTACCAATGTTTAGTGCTGTTAATCACACTACTATTTGGAAATTGTTCAACCTATTATGTGTGCTGTAAATAACAAGTCAAACTACTATTCCATGTATGTTGTAATGCAGTTAGATTACCAGGGAAAAAAAGCCAAGTACATTAATATAATTAAATGATGAATCCTAGAGTTATTGTAAAGCAATGTGTAATAAGTAGGATTCTAAAATCTGTAAGTAATTATTTTCTAAAATATTCCCCTAGTCCCTGTAGACTTGACCTGACAAAATATCAAACAGGCCTGTTGTAATTTTAATTATTTTAAAATATCTATTTTTAAAGGAATCATAAAAGATTGTCAAGATTATTAACATCATGTGAATTCAAGACTATAAAAACTATCAAGAGTTTGTTTCCTAGCAAGAAAGCCATTAAGTCTTGTAAAGTCTGTCCATGTCTTGTAAATGGTCCTAAAAGCAAATTTGAAAAACAAAATAAAACAAAATCTTTCCATTTATATTCAAATATGACTACCTCCCAAAGATGACTAGTTGGTTAAGAAGTTATTTATTCATATCTGAAAATTCTTTCCTGAAAAAAACTATTAAATTCAATTACCATAAAGTTAATCTCCTGATAACTAATACTGGATATTTGTTATAATAACAATAGTCAGGCTCACAACCACTTGTCTTTTTGGCTTTTAAAGAATATATTCAGCTCAATAGCAACTCTGTTGGATTTAAAGATAAGTCATCATTCAAGAAAGAACTGACAATTGACTCCATGATTTATGGGAAATGCTTTTACATGCCAATTCAGTAAATTCTTCAGGTATTTTGTTTGTTTTGTAAATGTGTTTTTAGAAACATGGATCTTTGGTCACCATATCAATATAATTGTCAATATGTTTTATATTTATAAATTTGGTTTAATTTACTGACCGAGATATATTAAAAAGATTTTAACTTACTTTGCTTAATGTTTTCATTCTGATACACTACTTCTTTCCCTTAAAACATCTTAGAAGCAATAAGGTCACCTTTAGTAAATCATGATTTATCTTTTCTGGCCATGCAATTTCACAGTACAGATTTCTAACATACAAAACCAATCAAATCAACTAACATGGCCATCTGGAGTTTGAAACCACCAAATAACAGAATAACTGTTAAATGTATTAGTCTGGCCCTCTGAGTAGCATTTTCCCATGTGTCATCATGCTAAGTAATCAGAGATATATCCATTCCATAATTTGAAACATCTAAGCCTGCAGGCAAGAAGTAGATAGAAAGTGAATGAAGTTTAAAATACAAAAATTGATTAGAAATGGAATTGAATTAACACCTAGAAATTAGATTGCTTATTTAATTATTTAATTTAGTTTTCATTTTCCTTCAATTACTTTGCAATCTTTTGTAATAAATGAGGCCAAATCGTAGAGGGAAAAAGTTTAAACTTTCTCTTTTTATAAAATTAATCCACTGTATAAACTAGAAATGTGAACAGATCAGATAAACTACTACCATTTTTAAAGCCACTTAAGTCCAGTTTGAAGAAGAACCAGTTAAATGGAAATAATTTTTTAATGACTGAATTCCTTCAATTTTCATTGCCAAAAGAAATGTCAAATGATCTAAGCTTTTTTTTAAAATACCAATATTAACTGAGATATGAAATGCTATGACAACGGCTAATATAATTCAAGCTCTTGAAACCGATATATTTAAATACTAGGAGAGAGAAAAAATTTCATGGAAAATGTAAAGTACAAGTTTATTTTGGTGCAAAAATATCAAAATTCATATATGATTTTTAATAATGTTTTTCATAAATGTTTTGAAGATCCCTTATGTTTTTGAACTGATAATATTAACACTTAGTGTTTTAAATATGTATAACTAGAGACAAATAATAAAGCACATAATATTAGAGAAAAGAAATAGAAATAATAAACACTTTGGAAGAATTTTCACACAGTGTTAAACAGTTTGAAGAACATAGAATATTAGATTTAAAATTACTGTCACAGATAGTGTATGTTTATTGATAGGCACCACACCAACTGAGATGAGATGGAAATACTTTGGTATCTTATCATAAACCATGAGTAATTAAAACTTTTGTTTACCCAAAACCAACATTTTTTTTTTTTTGGAGAGATTTTCACTGTAGGGCGCGTGCGCTCGCCAGACAGACAGAGACATAGAGACAGAAAGCGAGAAATCACCCCCCCAGGGGGGATGGTCACGCCGCAATCCCTTCTCCTCCATTCTCCTCTCGGGATCTTGGGCACGCACGCACACGCACCCGGCATGAGTTTTAAGCCACCGGGTCCGGGACACGAACCGCGGTCGACTACGTGGGAGTCCAGCGACATAGCCATTACGCTAACTGCTGGTTCCCCCAAAACCAACATTTTGAATTAAAGTGCAAAGAAGCAGAGGTTGGGAGAGGTTCCTGAACCTGCGACACACGTGACTTGCACACACATCAACTGTGTACGGTGGAGGAGTGGGTCAAGGGTCTAATGACTGTAAGTTATGTGAGCATCCTTGCTGTTGCAGGAACTCACTGGTGGCAAGGATTAAATACTCCAGACTTAAAGTGCTTTTCCTTGGGGCCGACAGGTGGCTGGTAGTTAAGGCTGCTGGACTTCCACATGGCCAACTGTGGTTTGAATCCTGGACCTGGTGGCTTGCTTTCTCACTTTCTCTCTCTCTCTCTTGCTCTCACTCTCTGTCATTCTTAGATCAAATTGAAATAAATAAATAAAAATAATTCTTTTAAAAAAATGCCTTCCCTCTTCCAGCAGCCTTATAGCCAAGGATTTCCTTATTAGTTTATTCCTTAGGTTAGAATTAGAGATTCAATAGTTTCTTATTAAATACATATATCCTAGAAGATAACATTGCAACTTACTACCAGGGTCTAATGCCATATTTCACT
>NW_006207036.1:1273401-1279167 GCF_000334495.1 Tupaia belangeri chinensis
CCAATCATTTTCTCTACCACAAGCCCAGGAGACATGATATACTTCCTTCAATAGCAGCTAAACATCATTGGCAGTTTAATCATGAACATTTCTCTCTTTCTCTCTTTTAATAGAGATTCTTGCTATAGGTTGTGTGCTCACCAGAGATACAGAGAGAGGCAGAGAGACAGAAAGCGAGAAATCAAACTTCCTACCCCCGCAGCAGGATGGCCATGCCCCAATCCCTTCGCTTCCATTCTCCTCTCAAGATTTGGCCATACACGCACACATGCCCGGCATGAGTTTTAAGCCTCCTGTTTCAGGTTGACTATGTGGGAGTTCAGAGATGTGACCATTATGCCATCTGCTGATCCCAATTATGAACATTTCTCTACAGTAGAAATTCTCTATACCATTACTGCTGTAAATCATGCAACTTATTCCCAGATGAGACCAACTCTCTTACTTTAAATGGAGATAGGAAGTTCCTTTCCCATAGGGAAATTAATTTAGAATTGGCACCTGTGCATCATGGGACAGGTGAGTAGGAGAAAAGTGGTCCAATGTGTGGGCAGTAGAGTGAGTCAAAGAGGTGCATTAATTGAACTGCACTGATTTTTAATTTAATTGTAAACTAATTACTATTCTAATTTCTATGTGCATTTCTACTTCTTTACTCATTACACAAAATAAGGAGATAATGTCTTCTTTAGTCTATAAGATGGTATCATCAAAATGATGAACCAGAATACTTCAAAATAATGCTTAGGGAAAACTCAAAAGACAGTCTATTTAGTACCCATTATCTTAGTGTTTTTTTACATTAATTTTTAAAAATTTATTTTATTTTATTTTTTAATTAATTTATTTATTTCTTTATTTTTATATACATAAGGAACTAAAGAAGTTGTTTGGAAAAATGATGGTCAACCCTATTAAAAATTTTTATTTTATTAAAAAAATATTTTTACTTTAATATTTGTCATTCTTTTTTATTTCAATTTCTTTTATACTTCAATCATATATGTTACTTAGCTTGAAAAGTGAATATTCCAGCATGTGTACATTTCTCATAGGTCCAGTTGAGAATATTACACATGACATCTTCAACAGATAATAACCCATTTCTTTGTCCCATAAATGCCTTTCCTCTCTATTTTTCCCCTCAATGTCCTTCCTCATACTCTCCTCATTCACCCATCCTCTTCCCACACTATATCTGGTTTTATAAACATTTTCTGTGTTTCTATATCCTCTAGTCATTCGGTTTTGGCTATAGAGTGCTGTCACTTGGTATACATTAAGTAAAAACAGACAATGTCTCTCCTTTGTAGCCTGGCTTGCTTCACTCAGCAGTAAATCTTCCATATTTACCAACTTTCTGTCAAAAGCCAGGTCTTGTTGCTTTTTACAGCTCAGTAGTATTCCATAAAGTATATTTGCCACACTTTTTCAATCCATTCCTCTGTTCATGGGCATTTGTTTTGGTTCCATGTCTTATAATTGTGAATAATGCTGCAATAAACATCAATGTGCAAGCATTTTTCCCACTAAGGATTCTTCTGTCCTTTGGATAGATACCTAGAGATGTAATTACTGGATCAAATGGTAGTTCTATGTGTAAATCTTTGAGAAGTCTCTGAATTGTTCTCCACAGTGACTGGACCAATTTATATTCCTATTACCAGTGTAGGAGAGTTCCCCTTTCACCATACCCCCACCAGCACTTATTGTTTTTTGTTTGTTTGTTTTAAATCTTAGTCATTCTGATTGGGGTTAGGTGGTATGTCATTTTTTTTTTTTTAATTAAAAAACAGAAATTTATTTCTCACAGTTCTAGAGGCTGGTAAGTCTAAGATCTAGGCATAGATTCAAATTCAGTGTCTGGTGAAGGCCTGCCTCCTGGTTGGTAGGTGGTGTATTTTCCACTGTGTTCTCACGTGGTAGAAGGTGCAGGGCAGCTCTCTGGGACCTCTTTTGTATGTGTGGTGTTTTTGCAGACAGGATCTTACTATATTGCCATCCTCCTGCATCAGCGTCCCGAGCAGTTGGGACCATAGGTGTGTGCCACCACACCCATCTCTAGTGGTATGTCATTTTTGTTTTGTTCTGCATCTCCCTTATAATGAAGGATGTTGAGCATTTTTTATATACCTTTTGGCTCTTCATATGTCTTCCTTAAAGAGTAGTTTTTTCAACTCATTTTCCCATCTTTTAATAGGGTTGATTTTTTTTTTTTTTTTCTGGAAAGCTGCTTGAGTTTCCCATGTATTCTGGTTATCAGCATCCATTTTTAAGCAATATCCAAAAACAAATGCTCATTGTTCTGTGGTGTCCTATGCTTTTTCCCTGAATAACATAGGTGTTCCAATGGCAAGAGAGCATAGAGGTGACTTGATACCAAACACAGTTTGAGAAAAAATGACTCTACTAAATTACTTTTAAAAGATACTATGGCAGACATATTTGCAAAGATCTTGTTCATTGAAACTAATTATTCTGATAAATGTCACAAAATAATTTATATTATAGATCTAAAAATAAGAATATAAACTAAAGTATTTTTAAAATAAGAAATTGGGACCAGACTTATGGCCTAGTAGTTAAGAGAACTGGGTCCCACATGGCTGACTATGGTTAGAAATCTGGCCACAACAGCTTGAAAAATATGCTTGGCATGTGTGTGTGTGTGTGTGTGTGTGTGTGTGTGAGTGTGCCCCAAATCCCACCCAGAGGGAGAAATAGAAGAGAAAGGCATGGCCATGCTCCATCAGAAGCTACTTTCTCGCTGTCTTTCTATCTCCCTCTGACAAGCACATGCATTCTTTAGCAAGTTATAAAAAAAAATAAATTTATTCATGTTCATAAAATTAATGGAAGAATCAAGAAACTGGTTTTTCAACAACAGTAACAAAAATTACATGCAATAGAAAAGTCAAAGTCATCAGTTTTTTCCTTGTATTGATCTGACTCAGATAATTTACTTTCTACGTTTTAGAGGGCTGTCATTACCTAAATAAGCAGAACAAATCTATTTATGGTATGTTTCAAAACTATTAAAGAAATATCAGTCATTTTTCAAATATAATAAAAATTAGTAAAACAAAACAATATTACATTTTATGATATACAGATGTGCACACACACATAACCTCAGTCAGTCAGTCTTCAAAGTGGTTTTTGTTGATTCTCATACATTAGGCCAAAAAAATGGTAGTAATAAGTCTGATGCTTTGAAGATAATTTTTAAAAATTATTTATTTCATTTTATTCATGATTATTTTTCAATTTGAGCAGAGAGAGAAAGAAGGAGAGAAAGAGAGAGAGAGAAGGAGAAAACAAGCCCCTAGGTCCAGGACTTAAACTATGGTTGGCCACATGGCAGTCAAGACCTTAGCCACCACGCCACTTGCTGGTCCCTGAAGATAATTTTTTCACGTACACACTAGATTGCTATCAACTTGTAGGAAAAGCCTGTGATAAAGATGAAATCTCTGCAAAGGCCCTAAGTCTCTCCATCAAGACTCTCTTCTTGGTGAGCCAGGACTGCTGCTATAGTCTGTTAACCTCAACTATTTCCAGGAAAACCGAGAGAGAACACAAAGTGATTACCAAGAAACCTATTATTCTCTAATTATAATTTAAGGGAGCATGAGGAAGAAGCCTTTTTGATTTACCCTTGCAAATATATATTCCCCAAATGTGAACCAGTCCATAGATTTAGATATTGGTAATAAATACCTTATTTTTAGCTTTGGCAGTTAAAAACTTTACAAATGCAATAATAAAATATTATTCAAATGAAAGTTATACTTTAAAGTTATATAATATACTATACCTCTCAATAAGTTGTATAATTCAAGTAAAAGGATACCAATTAAAAATACGTTCATTATTTTATCCTTGGGAGATCGCTAAGCATCTGTGAAGTTACCAATTGTGTCCCCTGTGCCAATGAAATTGATAATTACCTATTTCAAATGTTCTATTAGAATGGAAGCAGCTTAGAAAGCAACAGATCCCCAAAGCATTGTCTAGACTACATTTTAATACTAATGTCACATTTAAAAAGTATGTTTAAACTAAGAAATGATGTACTAATCATATATTTTTAGGTATAATTTAAATTATTTGAATTTACATATATTGATATTATAACATTGTGAATTTTGTGTAATGGTAATGTGCAATTTTGTTGTAGACTCAGAAATAATTTAATGCCCTTTAGTTAATTATTGTCACAAAAGAATATACCCTAATTATTTTTAAAGATTATAACATATTGAAATAATATGAATCCCAGTGGCATGGTACAGGGATCTAAATTAATATGTTTTAAATTGAACCACAATATCAATTCACATTAGACCTACAAAGACACTGGTACTTCTAATAGATGTGAATGCTGAATCTAGTATGTACAAGCTTTTTAAATTTCACAGAGACAATATCTCATAACTTTAATCATAATTTAAATCAGCTATAACAAAGCATTGAGCCTCTAGGTGGTATTCTAAAAATTATTAATAATAACTACACTTCTATAAAAGATTCTAGTTTTTGTGTGAAAATTCTGTATTATAGGAAACAGCAGGGGGATGTGATGATTATGTCACTGGATTCTCATATGACTGAATACAGTTTGAATCCTGGACCCAGCGGCTTCAAACTCAAACTGGGCGTGTATGCGTGTGTGCCCAGAATCCTGAGAACAGAATGTAGGAGAAGGGACTGCAGCTTGGCCATTCCCCCAGGGGTGATTTCTCACTTTCTGTTTCTCTGTTTCTCTCTCTCTGTTGAGTACACACACCCTACAGCAAACATCTCTCTCTCAAAAAAAAAAAAAAATCCTGGATTATAAAATGTTAAAATATTACAAAATGATAGTGTTTATAAAATAGCCTATTGTTCTAATTAACAAATAATGACAGTGAATATTAGTTATTCACAAATATGTGGGCCAGTAGATGGAGTACTGGTTAAGATACTGGACTCCCACATGGTCAACCACAATTCAAGTCCTAGACATGGTGGCTTGAAACTCACACTAGGTGTGTGGGAGTGTGTGCCCAAAATCCCAGGGGTAGGGAATAGAGGAGAAAGGATTATGGCATGGCCATCCCCTCTGGGAGATGATTTCTCACTTTCTCTCTCTCTGTTTCTCTTTATGTCTCTGGTGAGCACATCCACCCTGTAGTGAAATTCATAAAAAAGAAAAGAATAGAAAAGAAATATAGAAGTTGTAACAGACTTATTTTTGTTTTATACCTTTTTGGTATTTGTTTTAAATTTGTTTTTCCCTAGGACCAGTAGATGCTATAATGGTTATATCAGTAGACTCCCACATAGTCAACCACGGTTCAAGACCTGGACCCAGTGCCAGGCACTTGTGCATGCATGCCCAAAATCCCAAGAGGAGAATGGAGGATAAGGGATTGTGGCATGGTTACCCTCCTGGGGGCAGGGAGGATTTCTCACTTTCTGTCTCTCTGTCTCTCTTGCAAGTGCTTGTGCCTTATAGCAAAAATCTCTCCAAAAATATTCTTTTCCCTATTGCTTTTATACCTTTGCATCATTATTTTCTATTATTGTGCTGTATAAATTGCAAAGTGAAGTCTATTATAAATCATTTTTCTTTCTTTCCATATACACACCTACCCATACCATCCACATATATTTTGGAGATAATATGTACATATACATATAAATGCAAACGTGCAACACAAATATAAGGATGTGGTGTTAGAGCCACGTGTTACAGTACTCATTTGTCATACTAGAAATTTC
>NW_006207036.1:1279182-1311159 GCF_000334495.1 Tupaia belangeri chinensis
TCAAATGCATTTAATATTCAATGAAATATGTTGAATCAAATAGAGTATTTGGGGTTCTTTCAAAAATTATTTTATGTGAAAAAAAACTCTAGGGACTGAATGTTTTTCAGTAAAAATTGTGTTTTAGGATCAATCATTGAAATAAGTTTGTAGGAATACAGCTTCCTCTCATCTTGTACATAGAAGTTATCCAAGTTGTACTGTATAAACACTACCCGTATAGCAGAAATCACGTGAATGCCATGACCAAACTGGAATGGACTGTGTAAAGGTTAATAGAGGTTTTATATAAAAAGAGAAAAAACATATTTATACACTATGATTCCAACTGTGTAAAATTAGTGCATAGAAAAAATAAATTCAGAGAAACATCAAATTAACAGTAGTGATAACTGTATGTTTTTATAGATATTAACGCTATATATTTGTAATGTCAAACTCTTCAAGGTAAGGGCTTCATGAATTGTTTGTTGCCTTTTTGTGGTGTGTCAGGATTTAGATTAATAAATTAGACTAGGGAGAAATGTTCACCTATTGAAATATTCACTTTGTAAGCTAAATAATATGGTTGAATGTATAAAAGAAAATGAAATTAAAAAGGGAAAAAAAAAAGCTATTGTATTGTTTCTGAAATTGTAGTGCAGTTTGGCAGATTTGGAAAGGTTGAAATTAGTTTGTCCAGGTATGATCATTCTTAGATTAAAGTTTGTTTGTTTACATATTCATTCATTCCATGAGTGCAGATATAGATGGATGGAGAAAGAGAAAATGAGAGAAACCCCCAACAGGTTTTTCACACTGTGATCTGCTCCCAGTCTCAGCCAGTTATAATCACAGGCAAGCACACAGAATGTTCAGGAAGTCATGGGATATGAACCCGAGGGCTTTCCCATGTAGATCCAGTTGGGGTCCCACTGTACCATCACCTGGCCCCTAAACACATTAGAGTTTCCATTGTGTGTCAAAGAGTTAATGATGGCATTTTGTTCCACTATCACATCCCATTCCTTCAGAGGTTAGTGAGATTCCTCCTGAGAAAACAGATTGTAACATTTTCTGTAATCACCGAAAAGACTGGTAGGTATTAAACACTGAGGCCTCTACGACTCATGCCATGACAGATAGTGAGATCTTCAGCACTCTTCAGAAAGCAGGGATTGAGAACAGTTTATAGAATTGCTAATACTCTCTTGGTCCTCAGTACTTCAGTGAGTTAATGCAACTCTAAGTCATTCCTTACTGGTCTAGGGAATAGCTTAATATTGTTAATAACCATTGCAGAAGAAAAGAGCCGGGGCTGGTCTACCTAAAATTAAATTTCAGAAAGCTTTTTTACAAATTTTTATTGAAATACATATTAGAAGCTATCTAGTTGTGCTGTTAATATAGCTCTTGTCTGGTCTGGTTACATGTCATAAGCGACATGTGAGAAAACTGAAAACTCTAAGATCAGCACAAATACATGTACTAGAAAAATATGCAATATATGTGTTCAAATGAAGTGCTTGTCATTTTAAGTACAAATGATAATTACAGAGTAGTTAAATCTTTTACATAAAGCATTTCTTCATTATGTAGGCTATTGAAATATTCACTTTGTAAGCTAAATAATATGGTTGAATGTATAAAAGAAAATGAAATTAAAAAGGGAAAAAAAAAAGCTATTGTATTGTTTCTGAAATTGTAGTGCAGTTTGGCAGATTTGGAAAGGTTGAAATTAGTTTGTCCAGGTATGATCATTCTTAGATTAAAGTTTGTTTGTTTACATATTCATTCATTCCATGAGTGCAGATATAGATGGATGGAGAAAGAGAAAATGAGAGAAACCCCCAACAGGTTTTTCACACTGTGATCTGCTCCCAGTCTCAGCCAGTTATAATCACAGGCAAGCACACAGAATGTTCAGGAAGTCATGGGATATGAACCCGAGGGCTTTCCCATGTAGATCCAGTTGGGGTCCCACTGTACCATCACCTGGCCCCTAAACACATTAGAGTTTCCATTGTGTGTCAAAGAGTTAATGATGGCATTTTGTTCCACTATCACATCCCATTCCTTCAGAGGTTAGTGAGATTCCTCCTGAGAAAACAGATTGTAACATTTTCTGTAATCACCGAAAAGACTGGTAGGTATTAAACACTGAGGCCTCTACGACTCATGCCATGACAGATAGTGAGATCTTCAGCACTCTTCAGAAAGCAGGGATTGAGAACAGTTTATAGAATTGCTAATACTCTCTTGGTCCTCAGTACTTCAGTGAGTTAATGCAACTCTAAGTCATTCCTTACTGGTCTAGGGAATAGCTTAATATTGTTAATAACCATTGCAGAAGAAAAGAGCCGGGGCTGGTCTACCTAAAATTAAATTTCAGAAAGCTTTTTTACAAATTTTTATTGAAATACATATTAGAAGCTATCTAGTTGTGCTGTTAATATAGCTCTTGTCTGGTCTGGTTACATGTCATAAGCGACATGTGAGAAAACTGAAAACTCTAAGATCAGCACAAATACATGTACTAGAAAAATATGCAATATATGTGTTCAAATGAAGTGCTTGTCATTTTAAGTACAAATGATAATTACAGAGTAGTTAAATCTTTTACATAAAGCATTTCTTCATTATGTAGGAAATGTAGGCTATAGATACATGCATAAGTATATGTGCTTTTATATTAATTAATGTAAGTAAGATCATGTAACATTATGGCAAAGAAATTTAGCTCTTATGTCGGAAAATATAAATTACTAAAAATAACAAACCACGGCACTCTGACAGATTGATAGCCAAGATAAAACAAAAATAATTTAAAAACAGATTACTCAATGGAAAATATATCATCTAATTCATTTTCAAATGTAAATATGTACACTAGAAAATGGATTTTCTGTTTAATATAGACAAGAGGTCCTTTTAAATGTTCTTAACGATCTCTTTTATTTTCCACAGGTATTGTGTTCATTTTCCATTAGGACCCTATGCATATATCCCAACTGTGCCTTTCCATGACCTCTTAATTTTAACTTTATCTGTTCTACTTGAATAAGCTAGGAGGGTTGGAGATACAGATACTATATATACTAAAGTATTATTAACATATATTTAAATAAGTAATTCTGTTAGGTGATACATTTATCATGAAATATTGATCTACACATCATATAAAGTCACTTTTACATTGTATTGTGAAAATCCTCTCTTGAAATATTTGTCATTTATTCTCCTCAGGATAAATACAGGCACTCGACATAACACAGGATGGGGATCTTTCTAAGATGAGGCATAAAAACATTTATTTTAGTAAATTAAAATATTATATAAAATAATAATGATTGGAATGAGGAGAAGGTCTAATGATTATGTTGCTAGACTCCCACATAGTCAAAGTGGTTCAAGTCCCAGACCTGGCAGCTTAAAACTCATTTCAGGTGCATATGTATACAGGCCCAAAATCCTGAGAGGAGAATGGAAGGGAAGGGATTGTGTCGTGATCATCCCCCCGGGGGAATGATTTCTTGCTTTCTGTCTCTCTGGTGAGCGCACACATCCTATAGGGAAAAAAAAAATCACTCTTTAATAATAATAATGATGATGATGATGATGATTAATTCTAAATTTATTAATTCTGAATTAATCTGAAATTCACTCTAACCTGTGCCCAATGGCTCCAAGCTTGCCAGAAGGAATTGTTAGTTAACACTGAAGCTCCTAGTCTATTCCACTTCCTTCACTTCTTACCTAGATCATGATAGCAAAACCTAAATTTTGGAGGTGCTCACAGTGACTAGAGTTGTGAGGAGAAAAGGCAGATGAGGGTTTCCATTATTTGAGCATTTTAATACCTGTCTCCTACTGGACAACAAGAGATAAACTACTAGGGTCACTCAGAAGTAAAATAGTTACATTAGAAATTCCTCAAAGTCAGTCATAAACTTTGATCAAAACTATGCAGTTTTGTTCCATTGCTCACCTTGCTGACGACTACCACACTGAAGTGCCCGTCACTGGCGCTTCAGAGGTTTGTGTGGGTTGTCATCATCTTCTACCCATCTGTAGTAATAAGATTAACTCAAGTTTTCACATTTCCCATTAGTTTCAGGCTCTTATCTGACAATCAGCAACCAGCATTCATTTTGCCGTGTCGGTGAGAGGGCATGATGAAGATGATGACTAGGTCTTCTAAATCATTCAGCCTACCAAACACTTAGCACTACACAAAACAGGTTAGTAATGAATGACAAGAGAACTTCAAAGCATTTCTGGAAAAACCTTTTTAAGGCACAAGTTTATTTTTGTGAAAAAAGTTTTGAAATCTATGTACAGTATTTTCATAGCACATGTTTTCTATTAAGTTTTTGAAGATGTCTCATACTTCTTTATAGCTATATCAATTGTTCTGAATTTTTTTATATATAGTACTTTTGCTATATACATATATCGTCAATAGCAAACAATTCCAGTTGCCAACAAAATGCAAATGACTACTTTTTTTCATGACAGAATCCTGACCTTAGTTTGGGACTTCTACATATTCTGGTAAATCTTCTCAAGTTTCAGTCATTTATAAAACCAGAACAGGTTGGAGCCAGCAGACGGAGTGAGGGTTAAGGCATTGGATTCCCACATGGCTGACTGCGGTTAGAGTTCCAGACATGGAAACTTGCTTTCTCACATCCCTTCTCTTTCTCTCTCTCCATTCTCCCAAGTCAATTTAAAAGAAAATCATAAAAACAAATAAGATTAAAATAAATAATTCTTTTGAAAATTTTTTGAAAAGCCAAAGCAGGCAAAGTGACAGATCTGAGTAATCTGATGTAGGTAGAAGCGGCTATTCCTTACCAAATTTAAGGACAGTCTTGATTCTTGTCCGTTATTTTAACCTTTCCCTTTTTCCATCAACCTGAGGAGATGGAACTCAGATGTGCAACAATAACCTACCACATAAAAGAGCAGGTATGAGATGAAAGTATCCTATCACATAGCATGGAGCAGAAAGAGAAACAGCCTAGAAACCTGAAAGCACTCTCGAACCCATATATTGGTCTTGAGGTCTAAACTTAGGCTGCTTATATTATAGGACATGTAAATATAATTCTGTGTAGCCCACTAGGATAGAGGCTTCTGTTACTTGCACATGAATTCCTATCATATAGATTCACTCTTTTAAACATAATTAAATATAGCTCTTTAGGACATTCTACAAATTAATACATGTCCAGTACTTTGCTAAGAGGAATGTTCTGAATATTTGAATTACGAAAGACAAAAGTGGACCAGTAACCTCTGAGACATGTTAAATATCTAAAATGGAATGGTCTTCAGGGATCTATTTCTAACTGCTGCAACAATAGTTTCTAAACTCCGAAGGGGAACAAGTTGTCTGATCCTTTTGTATGTGAATGGGACAATGGAGATACAGTATCGATTCTGGAAGTATCTAGAATTTCCAAGACATTTCTATTGTTTTTGTTACTAGCAAGGAAGAATGATCAATACCTGAATTGTATCAAGGAATCTATTCTACACACTTAAAAATAGTATCAAAGCTTTTTTAAAGCTTATAGAAAGACTGCTGCTCAGATTCCTTAAAAATAATAGGTGATTTTGAGAGTTTATTTTGCCAGATGAAAACCACTAGTTTGTAATTTTTAATTTTTTTTATTAATTTTTTTCTTTTCTTCCTTTTTTTTTCTTTTTCCCACTACAGGGCATGTGTGCTTGCTGAAGAGACAGAAATGGGGCGATGGGGCAGGAGGCAGTAAGAAACCAGCACCCAAGAGGAATAGCTACTTCAAAATTCCTTCTCTTTCATTCTTGTTCCTCTTGGGATTTTGGGCATAGACACACACACACACACACACACACACACACACAGATGCCCAGCATGATTTTCAACTCACCGGTCTGCTACTCGAACTGTGGAGTCAGCTAAGGACAGTACCTTGACTTCCATACCATCTGCTCACTCCTAATTTGTAATTTTTAAAAAAAACTTCTCTATATATCTATGCTCTGATCCATATTTTAAAAGTATATACATATATAGCCCTCCCCCCATAGGAGAGAAAGGTAGAGAGAGAAAACAGGTAATCCCAATAGGGTTCTGACACCATGACCCAGCTCCAGTTTGAGCAAGGTCAAAGGCAAGTGTGTGCCCAAGGTAACAAGAAGGGCTCTGCGTGCAAACCAGAACCGTGCTGTGTGGGACTTCCTCACGGAGCATTGCATTTTACCTCTGTGCCACAATCCAGCCCCATCTAAGCAATATTTTTAAAAATTAGTCTGTGGATTACCTATATTGGAATCACTGGGGGTGCTGGTAAGAAATGGAAATTCAAAAGATACACATAAGATTCATTTAAAATTTTGAATTTTGGGGGTCAGACTCAGGATTCTGTGTTTTAAAATAATTAGTTCTGGTGATTCTTGTGTTCACCTTAGTTTTAGAATTCTACCATAAGCAAATAGTATAATCCTAAATCTCTTGAGCTGACTTTTAGAATGGCATAGAATATTCAGTATAAACCTTGGGACTCAAATCAAACATTCAGAATCAACTTCTTCAATATTTAATTTTAATGTTAATGTCCCCAGGAAGCAGGAGCCTTATGCATTATCTTGTCAGATATCTTTAGTCATAATATACTTATGGCATAATAAGACAAGGTCTTACATGATATTCCCTTTTTAATCTATATTATTTAAAAACAGTCAATTAGATCCAGTCTAATTTAATTGAGTTATACAAGAACAGGGACACTAGTAAAATTATAAAGCAAGAATTATTTATAATATGATAGAGAATATATCAGTTTTATAGAATTTTTCCATTTACTGAAGTTTAACATCACTAAGAAATATAGACCTTGCTGAGATAAAACATCTTTTTTTTTTTTTGAGAGAGACTTTTGCTATAGGACATGTGTGCTTGCCAGAGAAACAGAGAGAGATAGAAAGTGAGAGATCATCCCTCAGAGGGGATAACTATGCCATAATCCATTCTCCTCCACTCTCCTTTCAGAGTTTTGGTTATGCATGCACATGCACCTGGTGTGAGTTTGAAGTCACCAGATCTGGAACTTGAACCATGTTGGCCATGTCTGAGTACAGTGATGTAACCATTATGCCATCTGCTGGTCCCAAGATAAAACATTTTTTATTAAAAAATCAGTAAAGCAAAGAAGTTTCTTTCTAAGTCTTGCTGTAATTATGTACAAAATATAGAAAAGACTGTAAGATTGTCCAATGGAACTAAATTTATGTTTTGAAATCATAAATTCAATGCTATTAGGACAAAGGGCTTTGGGAGTTAATTTGGTCACGGTGCTGGATCCCTCATAAATAAGACCGAGGCTCTTAGAAAAGAGACCCCCAGAGAATTCTCTAGTCCTCTTTCCACCATTTGAGGACATGACGAAAAGACAGAAGTCTGCAAACTGGAATAGGATGTTCATCAAAACCCAGCTCTACTGCCATCCTGATTTTGGACTTCCTAGCCTCCAGAACTTAGAGACACAAATTTCTGTTGTTTATAGAGCATCTAGGTCATGATACTTTTTTCAGTTAGATGATTTATACAAATTGATACAGAATATCATACCAAACAGAGAAACAAAATCTATGACCATCTTGTGTAAAGCATTTAGAAATGGGCCAGCCAGTGGTGTGGTAGTTAATGCCGCTGGATTCCAGATGGCGGACTGTGCAGTTTAAGTTCCAGATCTGTCAGGGCATCTTGAAAACCATGAGGGCATGTACACATACCTGCCCAAAATTTAAAAAACAAAAAGATGAAAAAAAAGAATAGAAGGGATTACGGTGTGATCATTCCCCACGAGGGTGCTTTTTTACTCTCTCTCTCTCTCTTTCTCTCTCTTTCTCTCATTTCTCCTAACCAGTTCTCTGACATAAAAAGAAGGAAGAAAGAAAGAAAAAGAAGAAAGACAATTATTTTTTTTAATGGCAAACTGAAAAAATCTCAGGAAAAGATTTCATCTTAGTTGTATCATAAGTGATGACTTGATCTTCTATTGCCTTATTTTTTAAAGATTTTTAAGAATTCATGGATTTAAAGCGGATTTTTATCACAACTGGCAGCATCATCAATTGACTATTCTTCTCTAAGAAGTACTGTCTGTTTAATACAGAAATTGGAATTGTCACACATTACTCACTGAGAATTATTCTTAGGATAAGATATAGATTTATTCAACAGGGCTTTTATACTAAATGTTTTAGTGGTGGGGCATTGTTACACAGACAATATATTGACATTTTTGATGCCATAATTTTCATTTAAATAGAGCAACTGGTAGAATGAACAAAAATGAATAGCTGCTTTGTGTGTTGGCTTGATGATGTCAATATTTATACTAAAAGTTTTCTTTATACTGAAAGGTAATATGAGAGGAAATTGAAAGGAAGACACACTCTAAAACTGATCAGAATTACTACTTGCCTTGGTAAATTTAATACAAAATGAAACTATTAAGGCAGATTAAGTTCATTACATTTCCATGTAGAAAATGAGTAATGGATAATATGTGAAAGTAACAATAAGAAAGTTACTCAATATGTTGAGTAGTAACAATGATATAATACAATATTAGGTTGTCGGGAAGGTCATGGCATTCTTTATGTTTTTCTATGCAAAACATGTGTCATGACTTCCTCAACAATAGTATGAGATAATAGAACTGTAAATTGGAAAATATTTTAAAAATCACCTCATCACAAGTACTATATTTGTCTTTTTTGTCACTTTTACAACCCTATAATATAGATGTAAAACCTTTTACCTTTTGGTAAAAATCAATATCTTCTTGATAGGTTTTCTTGTATTCTGGTATCATGATGAAACTCTCCCAAAAAGAGGCCATGTAGGATACATTATATTGCCAGAGAGTTATTTCTAATTGTGACAATATATGTCTAAATAGCCAGTGGTAATAGCTAAATTATACCTGCAATCATCACCAGTCTGCTTGAGAATTAATAAGAAAGAACAGGTAGAGGGTGCAACAATGGTGAAATACAATGCTTTACAAGGCTGACCTGTATTCGAAGGTTGAAGGTTTGCACCTGGAGACCTCCCTGACTCTGCCAGGCACATATAATGATACAGGGTTGGCTGAAGGTGGAGTAGATCGGAGTATGAGGACCTCGCTGGGTTATTGTCTCTGTACCTCTCTCACAAATGAAAGAAATGAATAAACTTGGAAGATAAAAAGGAAAGATGAACAATTCTTGGCACACTTAATTGTTCTTGAATGAGCCTTGAAATAATATTTTAATATATTACATATACCACTAATGCTTTGAGAGTTTGTGCATGATAGTACATCTTTGGGAAAAAGAAAGTAATTGAAAGAAATACAACAAAAATAAATTATTGATTTAAATTAATGTCTGTTTTTTCAAATAAAGGTATTGTATGTAATTTGATGGTGAAATTATTTCAGTTTTGAAATAAAGTAATAAAGCTTAACTTTCTAAAATTACTGCCATAAAATGAATTTATTTATGGTTTATTCTTCTTTTCAAACACTCATAATATGGTTAAAATCATTATCCTTCTAATCTCAACATTTATTTTCATGGCACTAAAACACTACATGGCGTTAAAACACTAAACTTCTACACTAACATGATAGAATCAAGACAAGGATTTCCATATTTCATTTTACTGACAACTTGAAGAATCAAGTTTTATAAATTGTGGGATTAACATAACGAATTGTGCTTCAGTTTTATTGTTGTTAATTATTTTCAAGATAAAAAGTAAACGAATGAATTTTAGTATGTGTGCTTACACCAAGATAAGTTCATAATAACATTTCTGATATACTCTGTAATAACTTTAACAAATTAAAGACAGTATTGTAGCTTGTCAGCTGAAAAATAAATGGCACTATTTCTTTCTTTTTTTTTTTTTTTGGAGAGGTTTTTCGCTATAGGGCGCGTGCGCTCACCAAACAGAGAGAGACATAGAGACAGAAAGCGAGAAATCACCCCCCAGGGGTATGGTCACACCGCAATCCCTTCTCCTCCATTCTCTTCTCGGGATCTTGGGCATGCACGCACACGCACCCGGCATGAGTTTTAAGTCACCGGGTCCGGGACATGAACCGCAGTCGACTATGTGGGAGTCCAGCGACATAGCCATTATGCTAACTGCTGGTTCCCATAAACGGCACTATTTCTTTAGCTAATCCTTTTTATTGTCAGAGACAAGATCTGAGCAACTCCAAAGGTTAAATGACTATCGAGTTGGTATACCAAGAGAGTGGCAGTTCACAGTCACAGCAGGGCAAGAGAACCCAGCTAAATCAGTCTTTAGCTTGTGGTTCTTCTAATTTTCCTTTGCAACTTCTTTCTTTATTCAACTAAACACATATTTTAGCTGTCAATTATTTCACACAAAATCACCAATAACAAAAAAAATTATTCATAGGTAGAAATTTTTACATGCAAGTGAAGAACTTAAAAGTTGAAAATTTTCAATTTTTTTTTCAGTTTTTTTCTTCTTTCAGTTTTTTTTTTTTTTTTTTTTTTTTTTTGCCTTAGGGTACATGAACTTGCTGTGGGGAGAAAAAGACAAAGAGAGAGAAAGTGAGAAGTCACCTCCCCAGGGGGATGGCTACACCATATCCTTTCTCCTCCCTTCTCCTTCCAGGATCATGAGCACATATACACACTTGCCTGGCATGATTTTCAAGCCACCAGGTCCAGGACTCAAACCTGGTGGTTGGCCAATGACATAACTGCTATGCCATCTGCTGGACCCAACAGTTTTATTTTGAAACAGCAAATTTTAGTTAATTTTATTTACTTTTACTTAAAAAAAGAAAAGATATATTAAGAAAATTACAGGGCCCAGCAGTTGGCATAATGGCTATGTATTTAATTAATTTTATTTACTTTTACTTAAAAAAGAAAAGATATATTAAGAAAATTACCGGGCCCAGCAGTTGGCATAATGGCTATGTCACTGGACTCCCATGTAGCTGACCACAGTTCAACTCCTGGACCCGGTGGCTTCAACACAAGCCAAGCACGCGTGTGTGTGTGCCCAAGATTCCAAGAGGAAAAGGGAGAAAAAGGGATTGTGGTGTGGCCTTGCCCCCGGGGGGGTGATTTTTCGCTTTCTGTCTCTCTGTCTTTCTGGTGAGTACATGCACCCTAAAGCAAAAACTTGTCCAAAAAAAAGAAAATTACAAAATTCCAACAGGAAACGAGAAAGCAATTTTAGTCAGGAATAGTGAGCGGATATATAACACATCATTTAAAAGGCTAAGGTAGAGTCTTTCTTTTAAAGAAACTACAGTTTTAAAATTATATTTTAAATATGTTGTTTGTCTTCTAAAACAGAAATGTATCTCTTTATTAATCAGTACATATGCATAGAACCTAACTTGATGGGAAGAATACTCTCTCCCTAAGACCTAAACTCTCTATAAACATAGTAATTTGTTCTTATAAAAACTCGTTCTACTAAATGGCTAGAACCATCTCTAGCAGCAACAAACTCTTATCACAAAAACTCAAATTACTTGCCAACACTTTCAATCTTACCAGAGTTGAACTATCTCAACAAAAGCTTGTTTTTTATTAGGCTTCTATTCTTGGATGCTTTAATCTATGATATATGAACTTCCTCAAGAGATACAAGAAATCACATGAAGTCTCTGATAAAGCACACAGAATATTCAACTTCATATGGTTGGAAATAAATCCTTTTAAGTGAAAAGATATCTTACATTTTAAAAAGCCTCCAAATATTGCAATGATAACTACTTTTTTCTTTATTGAAACAGTATACAGTGTATATTTAAATATTTCATTTTAATTCAAAATTAGCTTGATTTAAAAACAGGAAAAATAAAATAACCAGTGTTCTTCAATTAAAAAAACAAAAAGGGACATTAAAATATCAGTACCTCACTAACATTTCAAAAGACATGTTGCCCTTTAAAGAAAATGTCTCTTTTAAAGACAAGACTTTCTATTTCTTTATCCCTTGAAGAAATATCAGAGTGGAGAATTAAGTATTAGTTAAGAACTAAAATACAAAATCAGCATGTCTAATTCAGGTGGAACAATGCCTCTTGAACAAAAACCAAACTCCAACCAAAGACCATTATCTAGTCATAGAGTTTTCATCATATTAATTGTGCAAAAACATAATCATTTATTTTATTTAAGATTTTTGTCATAGGGTGCATGCACTTGCTAGAGAGACACAGTGAAAGATAAAGTGAGAAATCAATCCCCGCAAAAGGAATGACCAGTCACAATCCCTTCTCCTCTGTTCTCCTCCTAAGATTCTGGGTTCACATGCACACATGCTCAACATGAGACTCAAGCTACCAGATTCAGGAGTCAAACCACAGTCAGCCATGCGGAAGTCCAGTCCCTTAACTACCATGCCACCTGCTAACCCCCAGAATCATTTTATTTTTTAGAATCTGAATTTAATAAACTTTTTCAACCCAAATATAATAGTTATAATTTTTATTTTATAAAAAGAAACAAGTGGTTAACCTTTTAAAAGTTCAAAATGGGATGAGTAAATGGCGTAATGGTTATGTCACGGGACTCACATGCAGTTGACAATGGTTCAAGTCCCAGATCTGGCAACCTAAAACCCATGCTGGGAGAAATAATTGCAGCATGGCCATCCCCTGATGGGGTGATTTCTCATTTTCTGTCTCCCTGTTTCTCCAACCAGTACACATGCCCCATGGCAAAATGTCTCTATTTAAAATAGTAATAATAATAATAATAATAATTCAAAAGTTGTAAGAGAGAAAAGTCATGTAAAAATGGTCACTATTCTTAAATAGGTGACTTTATTAAAAAATACAACTACTTATTGTGAACTTCTTTTACAAAGCATTGTTTACTTCTTCATTGTAATTAATTAATAAGCAATAATCTATGGAATTAAAAATATGAACATTATAAAGTGTGTGTATAATTAAAAGTTGAAATATGGATTTATTTATTTTTAAATTGTTTAAAGAATTATTTTATTTAACTTTCTCTCTCTTTCTTTCTTTCTTTCTCTCTTTTTCTTTCTAATTTGACCAGAGAGGGACAAAGTGAGAGAGCGAGAAAGAGAGGGAAAGTGAGAAAGTAAGCCACTAGTTGTGGGACCTGACCAAGATCAACCACGTGGGAGACAATGCCCTTAACCACCATGCCACCTGCAGGCTCTGCAATTTATATATAAAGAGTAGTTGTATCTCACCTACACATAGTATTTCTCTTATTGTGGTATATATTTCCATTCATTTTGTTTTTAATATTTTCTCTAAAACAACAAATAATTATAATATTTTCTATCTCAAACTTGAATTTCATGAAAATTTGTTTTTAGAGCAATAAGACTAATTATAAGATTCTAATTTTATATCTATCTAAAATATACATTGAATATCTCACATAATTTTTACTTTTTCTAAAAAAAATTCTACTCAGCTATAATGTAGGGGTAATCAGCTAATTTGTTACTATCTCAATAATTACTTTTAAATTCTAAATATAATAAAAATATATGCATGTCTCTCCACTGGGAGACCTGGGTCTCAGCTGATCTCTCCTCCTGAGTGCAGCCCCACCCCTTGGGTTTGCTTTTGGAACATGGCACCCTCTAGCCCACATGTTGCACACAGCAAGTACATGACTGAAGCCTCTTCATTAAGCCCTATCTCCTTATCTCATTTTTAGCATCAGAAGCTGAAAGTTTGGTAGAGGACCCAATCACCAAAAGCTAGACCTATATAAACTTTATCTACTCTGCTCTGGAAGAAACAGCTCTCTAACAGGAACACACCTGAGACCTAAGGGTGATATTTCCTCCTTCAGTACTATAGAATCTTCTCCATTAAGGAGGGGGAAGTGCATGTCACATCAGATAAACAAAAACCAGTGCAGAGACAAAAGAAACATGAGAAAACAAGGAAAAAATTCTCCCCCAATAGAACACAATAATCTCTCATCAACAGTAGCCAGTATAAAATAAATCACAGAAATGTCAGACAAACATATCTGAATACTCATTGTGATAAAACTCAGTGAGATTAAAGAGACACCAGGTAATCAGTTCAAGGAAGTGAGAAAATCATTACAGGACATAAAAGAGGAAATCTGAGACCAGCAGTTAGCACAATGACTATGTCACTGGACTGCCATGTAGTCGACCGCGGTTCGAGTCCTGGTGGCTTAATCTCACACCAGGCACGTGTGTATGCATGCCCAAGATTCCAAGAGGAGAATGGAGGAGAAGGGATTGTGACATGGCCATCCCCCATGGGGGGGGGGGTGATTCCTCACTTTCTGTCATACAAGAAATTCTAGACACCATTAAATGTCCAAATATCCATATAATGGGTATTGTAGAAGGTGAAGAAGCTGGTAAAGGCATGGAAAATCTTTTCCCTGAAAAACAACCTGAAAACTTTCTAAATCTAGAGAAACATGGATCAATTTAGACCCAAAATTTTTTAAAAAGAACTCTAAATAGAATCAACATAAAAAGATTCTTCCCATGGCACATCATAACCAGATTGATAAAAATCAAGACAAAAACATTATTCTAAAAATAGCAAGAGAGAACATCAAGTTATTTACAATGATTATCCTATTAGGCTAACATCAGACCTCTCAACTGAAGCAATGCAAACAAGGTAGAATAGAAAGATATAGTCAAAACAATAAAGAAAAACAATTTCAACTAAGAATACTATTCAACAAGACTATCCTTCATAAGGGAAGAACAAACAAAATGATTCTCAGATAAACAAAAACTTAAAGGATTCACCAACTATGAGACCAGCTTTTCAAGAAGTACTGAAGGGAGTACTATACCAGGAATACTAAAGGTAGAAAAACAGAAATAAAAGGAAAAAAAAAAAAAAAACAAGAAAATGTTAGGGAAAAGTCAGTAAATGTCAATGATAATGTTGAATGTTAATGGATTAAATTCTCCAATTAAGGGGCCAGCAGGTAGCAAGGTGGTTAAAGGCACTGGACTCCCATATGGCTGACCGCAGTTTGAGTCCCAGACCAGGTGGCTTGTTTTCTTGCTTTCTCTCGCTCTGTCTCTCTCTGGTCAAATTTAAATAAATAAAGTTAAATTAAAGTAATTCTTTTAAAAAGTCTCCAATTAAAAGACACAGATTGGCTGAATGAATTAAAAGAACAGATTGGCTGAATGAATTAAAAGAAACAAACAAACCAGGAGCTGTTTACAAGAAACACACCTCACTGATAAAGACATAGATAGACTGAAAATGAGGGGCTGACAAATATATTCTATGCAAATAGAAACCAAAAAAAAGGCTGAAGTTGTCATACTGATATCAAACAAAATAGACTTAAAGATGGAGGCTGTAAGAGAGACAAGGAAAGACACTATATAGTATTAAGGGAGCTAGTTCATCAAGAAGATAGAACAGTTCTAAATATCTACACACTCACCACTGAAGCACCCAAGTAAGTGAAAGAGAGACTGTTAGATCTAAAGGGATAGTTAGACAAGAATACAATAATTGCCAAGGATCTTTGCACTTCACGGTCTCCTCTAGATAGATCATCTAGCCAAAAAATAAATAAAGAGATACAGGATCTAAATGATACCATCAATAAAATGGACGTCAATAAAATGGACTCAGCAGACATTTATAGAATATTTCACCCACTAAAAAAAAAATACACATTGTTTTCATCCCCATATGCAACAGACATTTATAGAATATTTCACCCACTAAACAAAAAAATACACATTGTTTTCATCCCCATATGGAATGTTTGTAAGATCAACTACATGGTAGGGACCAAACAAACCTTAATAAATTCAAATGGATAGAAACAATATCCAGAATCTTCTCTGAATATCATGAAATCAAACTTGAAATCAATTACAGAAAGAACCCTTGAAAATAAATAAACCCATGAAAACTGAACAACCTACTTCTGATTGACTTCACAACCACTGGAAAAAAATTAAGGCTGAAATTAAACAGTTCATTGAAACCAACAATAACAAACGAGTTTCCATAATGTATGAACAGAGCAAAGGCGATCAGAAAAGGGACGTGCATAGCAGTTAGTGCCCACAAGAAAAAATGAAAGGTGTCAAGTAGACAACCTAATAACACATCTCACGGAACTAGAAAAACAACAACAACAAAATATCAAGGGAAAAGAAATAATAAAAATTCAAGCCAAAATATTTTAAAAAGAGAATAAAAAACTATACAGAGAATAAATTAAATCAAAAGTTGGTTCCTTGAGAAAATAAACAAAATTGACATACCATTAGCTAGATAAATCAAAAAGAACAGAGAAAAGAACCAGATAAATCAAATCAGCAATGAAACAGGTGATATTACAACAGACATAACAGAATACAAAAGATCATGAGAAAATACTATTAATAATTATATGCCAACAAACAAGAAAACCTAGATGAGATGAACAAAACTTCTGGATACATATAATATAAGAAGCCTAAATAGACCCATAACGAGCAATGAGATTAAATGAATAATAGTCTTCCAACAAAGAAAAGCCTTGGGTCCGATGGTTTCACTTCTGAATTCTACAAAACTTTTAAAGATCCAAAATGGAGGAGCCCTCTGTTTGTAAAGATCCAAAGGAAGGAATCTCCCAAATTCATTCTGTGAAGCCTCCATCACTCTTATCCCCAAATAGACAAGAACATAAGAAAGCTGAAGACCAATATCCCTGATGAACACAGATGTAAAAATTCTCAGCGAGATACTAGCAAATCTTATCCAATAAGACATTAAAAAGATTATACACTATGGCCAGATAGGCTTTATTCCAGGGATGCAAGTGTGGTTTAACATACATAAAATAATAAATGTTATACATCACATTAACAAAAGAAAAGATAAAAACCATATGATCATGTCAATCAATGCAGGAAAGGCATTTGATAAAAACATCTCTTTGGGACTAGTAGTTGGCGTAATGGCAATATCACTGGATTCCCACATAGTTGACCATGGTTCAAGTCCTGGACCTGGTGGCTTAAACTCACACTGGGCACATGTGCGTGCATTCCGAAGATCCCGAGAGGAGGATGGAGGAGAAGGGATTGCAGCATGGCCATCTCCCCGGGGCAGGGGTGGGGGGGTATGATTTCTCACTTTCTATCTCTCTGTCTCTCTCTGTCTTTCTGGTGAGCACACGTGCCCTATAACAAAAACCTCTCCAAAAAAAAGAAGAGAAAAAAAACATTTCTTCATCATTAAATCTCTCAGCAAAATCAGCATGGAAGGGACATTGCTCAACAAAATAAGAGCAATCTATGACAAACTCACAGCTAACATACTGAATGGGGAAAAGCTGAAAGCAAGACAAGGCTGTCCACTATCTTCACTCCTTTTCAAAAAGTACTGGAAGTCTCAGCCATTGCAATCAGACAAGAAAGTCAAGTGAAAGGCATTTGAATAGAAAAAGAACAGAAATTAGGGCTGGCATGGGTGTGGTGGTTAAGGGCACTGGACTCCCACATGGCCAACCATGGTTTGAGTCCCAGACATGGTGGCTTGCTTTCTCACTTTCCCAATCTCTCTCACTCTGTCTCTCTGTGTTCAAATTAAAATCAATAAATAAATGGAGTTTTAAAAAATAATTACTTTTTAAAAAGAAGCAAAATTATCTCTCTTTGCAGATGACAAAATTATATACACAGAAAATCCAAAAGAATGCACAAAACATCCAGGAAGTGATAAATGAATACAGTACAGTGGCATGATACAAAAATCAACATACATACAAAAATTGACAGCAATTTTATACACTAACAATGAACAAATCTGAGATAGAATTGAAGAAAACAATCTCTTACAATAGCCAGAAAAACAATAAGATATCTAGAAATAAACCAAATCAAAGAAATAAAAGACCTCTACAGGAGAAGCTATAAAAACTTTAAAAAGTAATTGAAAATTATACTACAAAGTGGAGAGACATCCCATTTTCCTGGATTGAAAGCATTAATATAATCAAAATGTCAATCTTACTCAAACTCATCTACAAATTCAAAGTAACTCAATCAAATTGCTAGAGATCTTCATCACAGAAATAGAAAAAAAAATTTTCTGGAATCATAAAAAGTCCCACATCACCAAACAATATTGTGCAAAAAGAAGAAAATAGTAGGCCTCTCACTTCCTCACCTAAAAATATATTAAAAAGTTGTGTTAATCAAAACAGCATGGCATTGGCACAAAAATAGGCAAATGGAGCAATGGAACAGAAATGAGAACCTAGAAACAAACTCTAAAACATACAAATAATGATTTTTGACCAAAGGCACAAGACAATTCGATGGGGAAAAGAAAATCTCTTCAAATGGTACTGGAAAGAATAGATATTCACTTGCAGAGGAGTAAAACTGGATCCCTATCTTTTACCATTAATAAAAATCAACTCAATATGGATCAAGGATCTAAACAAATCCCTCAAGCTATGAAACTATTGGTATAATACATAGGGAAAACTCTTAGAAAACTTGGAGTAGGCAAAAACTTCTTACATAAGGCCCTCAAACACAGGCAATCACCCAAAGATAGATAAGTGGGATTACATCAGGCTAAAAAGCTTTGATACAGCAAAAGAAACAATATTTAGAGTGATAAGACAGCCCTCAGAGTGGGAGAATATATTATGCATAAGATAAGGGAGTGATAATCAGAATATACAGGGAACTCAAGCAGCTTACCCACAAAAAGAAAAAAAAAATCAATCCAATTAAAAGATGGGCACATAAGCAAAACACACCTCTATAAGGAAGACATATGAATGGTCAAGAAACATATGAAAAAATGCTCAACATCTCTTATTAAAAAGGAAATGCAAATCAAAACCATAATAAGATACCACTTAACTCTAGTCAGAATGGCTAACATTAAAAAAAATAATGATGTGTGCTGGCAAGGCTGTAGTGAAAATGGAGCCCTCTTACACTGTTGGTGATAATGTAAATTAATACAACCACCATGGAGAATGATAAGGAGTTTCCTCAGAAGCCCACAAATAGAACTACCATACTACCCAGTAATTCCACTCTTAGGTATCTACCCAGAGGACAGAGACACCCTCAGTCAGGAAAACGCTTGCACATCCTTACTTATTGCAGCATTATTTATAATTTCTAGGACATGGAATCAACCAAAATGCCCAAGAATAGATGAGAGGATTTTTTAAAATGTGGAGTAAGTACTCTATGGGATATACTCAGCCATTAAAAAAATAAAATGAGACACTGACATTTGATACAAAGTGAATGAATATAGATTTAATGCTGGTTGAAGCAAGTCAAACTCTAAGACAGGCATTTTGTATGTCCCCACTTAATATGTACTGAATGTCTGTGCTCTGTAACAGAAACTGAAAGATTGGCAGGTATAATATCAGGGAGGGGAAGTGTAGATACTACAGACAGTATCTAAAGGAGGGGTTGGGTAAAAGGGAGTGAGTAATAGGGGTGAGAGAGAAGGGATTGGAGAAAACAAACAACATATTTAATAGCCATAAAAATGTACTGTGGGACCATCATTTTTTATTTTTATTAATTTTTTTACAGGTTAACCACATTTAATGGAACCAAATGATTATACAATAAAATTTTATTAACATTCACCAAAAAAAGAGACACCTTATGACCTTTCTGAGACCCATAGAAAACAAGCAATGGGGAAGCAGATCCTTGCAGAGCTTCTCTGGGTGGGATTGGAGATTAGGATTTAGTCTCTTGCCTTCGACCCCATCAGCTTCCATCTCCTTATCTTCTCAATGATTGCACTGATCTCCTTCCACAGCGAGCAAGCTCTGCCTGTCATTGGCTTCCTTGAAGTGCCTGGTTTTCTGCCTTCAAACCTCTTGATACCGTAATGGAATAGAGGCTTGGGCAAAGCCTCCTCACTGTGCATCTGTTCTCCGTATTCCTCCTGGGTATCAAAGCCCCAGCAGCCTAAGGGGCCCTTCTTGTTACCCTGGTCCATGCTGCTATAATCCACCTTATCATTATCCAGACGTGTCATCCATCTTCCTGCATAGTACTCTGCATAACTGTTGAAAATATCAAAGAATTTCTCACATGCTTTTTGTTGTCTGGTTTTTCAAGCAGTTCAATGCCTTCCTAGGCAACAGTCCTGACAAACTTTTCACTGAAAAATGCAGTTGACGCCTTGACAGACCCAGGACGTTTGCTGATGTCCATGGGCTCATCATCCGCTACGGGCTTCTCAAAGTAGCTGTGCCTGGTCTTCTTCTCTACCTTGCAGTCCTCCTGTTGCCGTGTCTGTCTCTCTCCCAGCTACACTTTCATTCTGACATCTCTTTTGACCTTTTTCCTGAAGTAATTTGGTCCTGGAGGGAACTTAGTCCCTAATGTCTTCAAAAATGTTCATGTTGGCCTCAGGAGGTTTATTCTCTTCCAGTTTCCCTTCATCCTTCTTGAGTTTCCTGTGGGCACCCTGCTTTCTGACTTCCCTGTTGGGGCTTTTCCATCAGTTCCTCTTCCTCTTTGCTGGCCATTTTAGCTCTAACGGTGGATGTTATTTGACACAGTGACCACTTCCAGCATGTCATCTTGTGTTTCTGAAAACACGGTGCTGAGGGCAGAGCAGCTGCTCAGAGAATATTTCTGGGGCAGGTGGATGACCCAGGAGTCTTATTTTTATTATATTTTGAGTATTTTGATCTGTGATTTGTTGAATCAGTCCATATATTTAGAACTTATGGATACGAAGACCGTATTTACATCCTCCTACCCTTAGTAGGAAAATCAGTGGGTCAGATGCTAAGTGTATATTTTATTTTTTAAAAGGCTGCATATATTTAAAGGGTACATTTGAAAATCTTTGACATATGCAGACATATGTAAAACCATCACCACAATTAAGTTTCATCATCAATTTTTTGAGCATTTTTTCAGTTATTTCTGGTATTTTCATTGTGTGGCCAAAGCAGAGAAACATGGTGCATAGGGTAATAAAGAGATAGGTAACGGGCCGGGTGGTACTGCAGGTGGTTAGGCGGTTGGATCTGCCTGGGGAGATCCTAGGTTTGCATCTGCAGCCTCCGTGTCCACAGCAGGTGCATGCTTGCTCATGATTTCATGATTGAGCTCACTGAGGCTAGGAGCGGATTGCCGTGTAAAGACCCTGTTGGGAGTGGTCTTCTCTCTGTCTCTCTCTCAGAAGAAATAAATAAATAACTTTAAAGAAGGTAAATCATGAAGTAATGATCCCTCTCTCTAATGGAACAAAGTAATTTGTAGGAGAGAAGCAAGTAGATAATTCCAACTAAAACACAAGGGAGACTAAAATAAAACTAAAGTATATACATAAGCATTACATTTTGAGATACTAAAAAAAAATGTAATAAGATGAAAAATAAAACCTTTATGTTAGAGTTAGCCAGGACAATTAAGTATAACCCAATGAAAGACATATTTACATTTGTGTTTAAAATAATTTATATTTTACAAAAATTTTATGTTAAAAATGATACTTGATAAATTCAACATCATCTGAAATAAATTTTATATTGAAATTTTAAAAATTAAATACTTTTAAGAAAAATTTTAATAAAAATAGCTAACTCCTTTGAATCACATAAATATAATTATATTTCAAAACAGTAATATTTCAGATACATTTCAAGGAAAATAAGTTAATATTAATTTTGCTGTTAATTATAACTATCCAGGACTGGGCTTTATCACTTTCTCTCTCTCTGTCTCGCTCTCTCTCTGTCTCTTTCTGGTGAGTGCATATGCCCTATAGCAAATTAATAATAAAAATAACAATAAAATAAAATACATAATTATTTAAAATTAAAACTTGAAATTGACATGTTCATAAATACTTCAATATGAATGTCTCAGAAAAAATAATAAGACTAAGCCTCAGAGATTAATTACTTGCTGGATTACGTATATACTAATTTTGGAATAAGCTCAGACAATCTGCTGGTATCATTTAATGAAAGTAGCTCTTCAGGTCTCTTAAACTCCTACTCATGACTCACATGAGTACCAGGACACCCTGGTACTTCAGGTCTTACAATAGCATTCAAAAAACATAGCTTAGACTAAGTCGTTTTTAAGTTTAATATATGATTCCCCTTTTATGGTATTCTCCTAATACAAAACTCCAAGGACTTCTGTGAGTTAGTAAACCAAACCATGTTTCTTCACCGTGACTCAACCAAGAAATCATAGGCTGCTGCTTACTCTACCCTGTGTCTTTTCAAAATAATGATTAGCAAACATTGGTTGAATACTCATTGGGTGTCAGAAAATGGTTTAAATATAAAGAAGCCAAAAGATGCAATAATTAAGTGTGATTAAGTGTAAGGGAATGGATAGAACTGGGGACAAATAAATTGACAAGTAACTTGGCACCAGTTTGTAAAGAAAATTGAATGACATGCTGAGGATTTGGGCTCTTCCTCTAAGCAGTCATCACAATGTTTGAATTGGTGATTATCGTGATCACATACACATTTTACTCTTTTTATGTTTTTTGTTTTGTTTTGTTTTTTTGGAGAGGTTTTTGCTATAGGGCGCGTGCGTTTGCCAGAATCTCAGAGAGAGACAGAGAGACAGAAAGCTAGAAATCACCCCCCGGGGGGATGGCCACACTGCAATCCCTACTCCTCCATTCTCTTCTCAGGATCTTGGGCATGCACACACATGCGCCCAGCGTGAGTTTAAACCACCAGGCTTAGGACTTGAACCGCAGTTGGCTATATGGGAGTCCAGTGACATAGCCATTATGCTAACTGCTGGTCCCCACACATACGCATTTTAAAGGTCTGGTATCTTGCTGAACAAAAGAGGAAAGGATATAGAAATAATTAGGGACTTATGAAAATATCAACGAGCACATTTTATAATTCTAAAACTAAGATAAAAATAAAAGTTCAGGATAAATTTGAATATGTAATTACCGATAAAAGCATTTTTATGAATGCTGGTTATGGATAGGACAGAGTAAAGAGTATAGCATAAAATAGTAATTCAATCAAGATTACATATTGAGAACCTATTAGGTTTCTAGCATGGGTAAATGGTGATCATCAACCAAGACAAGAAACAGGAGGAGGGACGGGTGAAAAACAAAGACTTAGCTCATTAATATATGGGAGTCTTTGTATCATTAAATCAAAATATACTGATACCAGTTGGAGATACCGAACATTGGAGAGTTCAAGCAAAAAATTAATATCTCTTCCCTTACAGATAACAGGTTCTAGCTGCATGGGGAAGCAGCTTTTTCCATACTTCCTAGAACATAACTGATACCAATAAATGTGGGATAGATGCTGTATGAATGTTATATCCCAAATTCCGGCAGAAATTTGTTCTGGCTTTGCAAGCTATGGCAAAGTTTCTAAAAATAAAAAGGAGGGGCAAAAGTAGTAACTCAACAGATTCTTACGTCATTATATTTTTAATTTATAAAGTTAGTGTCATAGAAGCTCACTACAGGACCGAGAAGACCTGATGGAGGAAATGTCCCGGATAACAGAAAAATGGAACATGGTGGCAACAGCTTCAGGAAAGAACAAGAACACTAAATCCCTCTTTTTAAGAATACAAGTTATTTATTTCTAAAGGGCAGATTCTTAAAAATGCAAACTCTGTATCTGTGTAGATCCTTAATTCTTATCTCTAGTCCTAGTCTCATCAGACTGTACTTGGTCTTACACACGCCCAGAAGATTGTTCTTCCTGGATAAACTCCTCTCATGTAACTCACCAGCGTATCTCTGGTAGTGTTATGCTAAGCACATAAATCCAAATGCAACACTTGGGCATGGTAAGAATTTGCAAAAACTAGCCCCATTTATCTCCAATAGTTAGACTATAAGAACACAAAATTTGAATAATAGGATGGCTTATCCTAAATTGATAATGCTATATTCAAATCAATGTATGACATAAATTATACATGGTTTTCAAACATTCCTAAAACATTAAAAAAACATTGATCACATTCAAAGCCTATCGCTACAAACCAGGATAAACATAGAACCATTTGCAGATAAACAAATCTTAGAATCTAAAAAATAGACTAAAAAGTAGACTAGATATGCCCAGAATTAACAAATCAGAAGGGGAAAAGAGCAAGTAAATAATTCTAGTTTGGGGTTTTCGAAAGAACCAATAGACTATGCAAAGTGTTGACACACACAGTGACAAAAGGGAAAAGGCACAAAATATTTAGAAATTATGGGAAATCTGCTAACCTACTCAGCAATAATTGCAGAAAACATAAGACTATAATTTATAAATATGAGCTAATGAAATGAAAGACTTAATAATATGAGCAATACTTTAGGAAATGTCACATTGAAAAATGAACTCAATGAGTAAAATACACACAAAATTTAAAGAAAAATTGACGATAACTGTTTTATACATTTCAGTACCTTCTCCAAAATTGAATCTATGCCCCAATTATTTTACTAGTGATCTTTTTCAAAATTACACATAAATATTATATATAAATAAATCCACAGAGAATATTGTAAAGTTTACAGTGTGAATCTTGCTAATTGTACCAAAGAGATGACAAGCAATTGTACCAAAGAGATGACAAGATATACTACATAGCATTCTCACTTTGGAACATTTTTAAAAATTACCAGAAAATAAGAATAAATTTAACTAATGTATGTACAAAAAACAAGTTTTCAACTATGTGAGAGCGACATGAAATTAGCCATCAACTGGCCAAGAGAGGAAAATCAAATCACTCCTTCAACAGACTAGAAAAATAAATATATCTGTTTCAAGAGTTATAGAACAACAGAAATTTCTGATAAACTAGTCTACTTTATTTAGAACAAGATAACTTTTTAACAAAAAAATTACAGTGATACTCAACAGAATACTTTAAAAATAGTCACAAAAATCAGTTCCAATAATATAAAGAACAGAATTGTTCAGCTATTTAACATTGCATGAAAAGCTACAGTCAAGGCAATAGTGGGAAACTCAAAATTTAAACATATGTGGTTCTCAAAAGGACAAAATAAAAGTGTCTAATATTATTATTCTTTGCAGAGAATATGCTTTTCTATCTGGAACCACAAAAGAATTAATGGAAGAATAAATACAATCAATAAATACAGAGCTAAATGAGGTGCTAGGATACTGAAAAAAAAAGCACAAATTAATATAATTTTTCCTACTTAACAAAAAAATAATTCAAATGTAGTAATTTTGTAATATCTCACATTTATAGGGTAACCACTGTTTTAGCACTGTCCCTTCATCAACTTATTAATTCCTCTTGAAAATATCACCAGCCAGGTATGTATAATTAGTTCTGTTTTGCAGGCAAGAAGGAAATCCTCAGAGAGTAACAGACTGCCCAAGGTCACACAGAAAACAAGTGGTGAAAAAAGAATTCAAACTTTGGCTATGGAGTGGGTAGTGAGTGGAGGGCATGAGCCTACATTTCACCTCATTATCACTCTCAGTTCTTACCTTCTTATAGTAGGCTGTGTTTTCATATACTGAACGCATTAGCAATTCTTACAAGAGCTTAGCGGGTAATATCAGATGATGAGAATATGGTGATTTTGTTCTCATTTGTATTTGTATGCATTTGTATGCATTATATTCATGGTTAATATAACATATATAGTAAAAAAATCATTTAACAAATGCAATTTTTGGAGCACTTTGGATCAAAAATGAAGATGTAAAGCTGTCAATATTTTAGATATTTCTCTCATATTTAACAGCGTCAAAGAACTTTATGCCCATCTCGTCAAAACCATGATTGTCACAAACTTAAGCAGCAAGTTTGAATGGTAATAGTCATCAATTATTGTCAAGTGGTTATAAACAAGAATACTGACTTTACTTCACCTACCTCAAAACTTGAGGAAATAAATTCCCAAAGTAAAATTAGAGTGGTTTACCAAGCCATCCAATATATGAAGGTATTGAATTTGATATAATTTAAAAACATGGTTATTTATGCATTTATTGAAGCTCATGTTATATTTTCATAATTTCATTATAATAGTAAGTGACATAAAATTATCTGGAAAGAGTTGTTTGTATTTCTGTAAAATGTTTGGAAATCAATTTATCTGCTATTAGATAAATTAATTTTCAAACATTTTAATTCCTAACAGATTTTAGAAGAAAGTGATGAATATCAAAAGTTTCCAAATTCAAATTTCACATATTTGCTTTTCAGGATTTAAAAATAAAGTAAAAATAACCTTTTGTGATTTTAATTTTTCATACAAAAAGAATTAAAACATGAAAAGCAGTAATTAAAGTTTCTCGATTCAATAATCAGAAAGTTTTATTAATTGCTAATGAACAAATATGGTGATATAATAAGTAGTTCTACTTACCATTTGGATAGAATGCTTGGAGTTTTGTTTGAACCGTTACTGAAGTTAATTTCCTAAAGATTTGAAAAATGAGAGTGATTTGGGAGGATCAATAAAACATACTTTTATATCATTTTATAACATATTGTGTTCATGTGATCTTCAACTCATACCTGCTTCACCCTTCTGCAATACGTTCAGACTTGCAATTTTCATTTAATATGAATATTGTCTAAACTCAGGAAGTAGCATGTCTTATTTACTTACATACTGCTCTGAGTGCCAGGAACTGCCCTCCAGCCTGACTGCACTTAACCTCAACCCAGACCTGCAGAAACTACCCAGTGCAGTTAAAATAAATAATTCAATGTGAACTCTGACTTGATACCTCCTTTAAACAAAATCAAGAGTCTACACCACCATGTCCTTATTTTTTAAAGGTAACCCACAACTTTCCAAGGGAGAAAATTGCATTATGATGATAAGATATATGATATATATGGTAAGAATTATCTTCATACATATGTAAGTATATATGTATAAATTATAGAGTTCATACACTAAAAGAGTACATTCACAGGTTTAGCTGTATATCACCTGTGGAAGCATATTTATTTTAAAATAGTGATTCACGATTATTTCAGATCTAATACCCCAATTGTAAAGTACTGTTTTCAAAACCGTAACAACTCTCATCGGTCTAAAAAAGTATATACTATTTTTAGAAGAGAAAAGATGAGACGCAAAGAAAAAGAAATAACTTGAATATCTTAGCCTAGAAACAGTGCTAAGTTTCAAGGCTTTAGTTCATTTCTTTCCATGGTTTTATTTTGAAGCTCATTTATTAAAGCTCTGATATATGCCAGACATTGAATTGGGTACTGGGGATAATAATGAACAAGAAGGACAAAGAACCTGACTTTATAAACCTTAATTCAATAATCTTAGTTCATTAAAGTGCTGCATATACATTTCCAACTATGTAATTAACAGAGAATGAAAATTTAACTAAATATCAAGATTCTGGAACGCAGTTCTATTTTAAGTGAAGACTTGCTCGCAACAACTAGTTTTTAACCTTTGCTATGTATTTGGCCTCCAAAGTGCTTAGCTAAACATCTGAATGTCTTCGACATTTAGACAGGCACTTTCTGCAAAAACAGAACTTTCAAAAATTGAAAGAAATAATTTTTTTTCCATTCAATGTTTCAAAAAGAATCTTTCATTTGCTTACAGATTTGAATTTGTGTCAACTTCCAAGCTCAGTATGAAGCTTCAAAACACGCCGTAGAGATGAAAAGTTCCACATGTACAAATGAGTAAATAGATTCCACATGAGAGAGCAAAATAAAGTCCATGAGATCTGTTCTGCAAATCATTTTCTAACTACTGTTTTATATTTGGCACAGACTTCTGTGTTCTGCATAGGGTAGGCATTTGCGAATATAATGACATAGTTTAAAAAATAAAAGATTGAATTCCAGACCACCAAAACATCTTTCTCACTTTTTTATTTACTACTTCCTAACCAATAAGAAAACTAGAGAGGCAAAGCATTAATGGGACAAAGAAACGTGGTGTTATCTGTTGAAGATATTTTATAGTTTTATCAACTGGCCTAGCGAGAAATGCTCACCTATTGAAATATTCTCTTTGTAAGCTAAATAATGTGATAGAATGTATAAAAGAAAATGAGAAGGGACCAACAGTTAGCGTAATGGCTATGTCGCTGGATTCCCATGTAGTTGACCACGGTTTGCGTCCCGGACCTGGTGGCTTAAAACTCACGCCAGGCGCATGTGCGTGTGTGCCCAAGATCCTGAGAGGAGAATGGAGGAGAAGGGATTACAGCATGGCCATCCCCCGGGGGGTGATTTCTTGCTTTCTGTCTCTCTGTCTCTGTCTGTCTGGCAAGCGCACACGCCCTATAGCAAAGACCTCTTCAAAAAAAAAAAAAAAGAAAGAAAAGAAAATGAAATTTAAAAAAATTCAAAAAAAAAAGATATAAGTAATCACAATCTATTGAGGTGCATTATCTTCATGAATTTGGAGATATGAATCATTTTAGAATGGCTTTCAAGTGTGATGACTTTTTTAGTATTATAAAAATATTAGTTGAAATATGGAAAACTTAAGAGTCCAAAGGAATTTACTAAATACAAGGCCAAGATACTAAATTCTGCCTACAATCCTTGTGAAAGGCAGTCCAAAACCTCCAACTGTGTGGACTGTTTCTATTCACTTAGGAATATGTATTTTTAACACAAATAACCTTCAGATTCCTTATAAATCTGCTTAATGCAACATTCAGGATATGAGTTCAGGAACAATTTCACCAAAAAGTGTCAGCTCATATGACGGATACATTGGAGAAGGCCATAAGTGAATCATTCTCATCGTTATAAAGACAGGACAAGCCCAGGGCCTCAACTGTGGTCATTGAGTTGGAGAATAACAGAACTGGTCCCAACTGATGCCCTTCATTACTAGATCTCTGTCTTTTCCAAGACGTCATACCTAAGTATTTCTTTCCTTTGGTCTCTTACACTCAGGACATAACAAACATTTTTATATCGTAAAAACAAAAATAACCTAATATATACATATTATAATACTATATGTTATATAGTATTACATGTATGTAATTCAGTAAATGCAACATTCATTAGAAATGTGTTAACTTGGGACCAGCAGATGGCATAATTGTTACATCACTGGACTCCCACAATCGCCTGGGATTCGAGTCCTGGACCTGGTAACTGAAAATCTGCCCTGGTCCTGTGTGCATGTGTGCCCAAGATCCCCAGAGGAGAGTAAAGAAGGGATTGCAGCATGGCCATACCCCTGGGGAGTGATCTATTGCTTTCTGTCTCTAAGTCTCTGTCTGTCCAGCAAGTGCACACACTCTACCCTCTATAGCAAAAATCTCTCTCTCAAAAAAATTAAAAGGTGTTAACTTGAATATGTATCACGATACTATCTTTACATGTTGTCAGAATTAATGACATTTGAAAATCATAATCACACCTTAAAGTTTGTAACCATTGTTTTTGTTACAACCTTCAACTTGCTTTTTTTTTTTTCTTTTGAGAATTTTTGCTATAGGGGGCGTGCACTCACCAGAAAGACAGAGAGAGACAGAGAGACAGAAAGTGAGAAATCACCCCCCAGGGGAGATGGCCATGCCACAATTCCTTCTCCTATTCTCCTCTCAAGATCTTGGGCACGCACTTTCACGTGCCCAGTGTGAGTTTAAGACACCAGGTCCAGGACTCGAACCTCAGTCGACTGCACCAGAGTCCAGTGACATAGCCATAACACCAACTCGTGGTCCCAAACATTTTCCAGGACTCGGACTGC
Source organism: Tupaia belangeri chinensis (assembly GCF_000334495.1). Classification (NCBI taxonomy): domain Eukaryota; kingdom Metazoa; phylum Chordata; class Mammalia; order Scandentia; family Tupaiidae; genus Tupaia; species Tupaia belangeri. The sequence goes on from NW_006207036.1 coordinate 1,308,951, forward strand.
AGTTGTTTGCCATGTGGGATTCAGCCACTTTAACCTTCACACCACCTGCGAGCACCAGACTACTTCTTCTGAGTATGTTTTATCCCATAGATGAGATTTCTACAAGTTTTTATCAAATATATCCTGCTTCTAGAATAAAATTATCCACCACTACACCACTTGCCAGCCCCAAAATTAAATTATTCCTAAGAAAAGTTCATGGCTCATTGTCTTATATCATATTCTTATTCTTTCCTAAAAAAAATTTGATTTAATTTCTTCTGTGTTTATTTCTTGACAGAGCCAGAGAGAGAAAGAAACAAGCACCCTCAACAAGGTTTCATACCACAATCCATCCCATCTCTGGCCATCTTAAATCACAGGCACAAGTGCATGTGCTCCACGCACAGAGAGACATTGGGATGCAAGCCCAGGAGCCTCCCATGTGAGCCCAGCATTACAGAGCACTGCCAGCACTGCGGGGCTCTATGCTCTTATTCTTAACCACTGCCATTACATAAATCTTGGTCACGAGATTTGAGTTTTTTTAAAACACTAATTATCATCATATCTTATTTTTATTCTTTATCTTTGTTTTAGTCAAAAATTTTCTTTCTGATTTATATCTTTGAAACACATAGTGCATAAATTGCTGTTACCATTCATCTGGTTGTCTTTTCTGTGTATTATCTTCCTTATTACTGTGAATTTGGGGGGTAAAACATAAGCAATAGAAACATTATTTTGTTGCTATTCATTTTAAACAAGGCATTAGCAAGGATTTAAATGTTTATGACAAAAACAAGCCACACTGATGCTGAATATATTTTCCATAAGTATATCAGTTGTGTGTTTGAAATAGGTTGAATAATTTTTAAATCATGCCTTTTTAGCTATGATAGGGTTAAAGAAAATAAAGCAGGCAAACTAATTGAGAAACAGGAAGGTGAATATTAAAAATTAGGACAACAGTCATAATGAACCACATGCTTAGTATAAGTGAGTAAAGGCTTTACACTGTGGAGTGACATGAACTAATTTACCTTTTTTGTGACATTATTTCACCCACTAAGTGGAAAAGAGATACAAGAGTGGGTATGGAGCCGCTCCAGACAAGCATGGAGAAAAGCTGGAGGCTACTGTTGTGGTCCGGGAATGACGTGTTGGCACTCCCACTAGGATGCAGCAGTACGAGCAGACAAAGCGTGAGCAGTTCAGATGCCTGGAGGGGTGACTGGAAAAAAGACTCAAGGACCACTTCGGTTTTGGGTGAAGCAATCAGGTAGACTCTGATGCCATTTATGAAATGGGTATGTCCAAAGAGAAAAATATTTACTTATGTTGGTACAAAAGCAAGTGAGGATGGAAAAAGATGGAAAAAACACTGTTTGGGCCATTTTGCCTTTGTAGATTTAAAGATACTTGCTACGTACATCCTGGATAATAGGCTGTCCCTTGAAACAATAACTTTTGCTTTATCAACGTCATTTCCTTGATAAAGGAAGAACATGAGTCATTTCTCTCTGCCTCACTGGGTTGAAAACTGGTGTCTGTGCCTCGTGAGGAAGCCCCCTCTCTCCTGTATTCTCAAGTGTCTCACTCCACCTGCCTCTTCTCCCAATTATTAATATAATGCTGTGTGTCTCTTACCTTGACAGTAAAGGTATGCCTCTGCCCTGTGAATCCCTCCAGTCATTAACTGTCTTCTCTTCCTTACACAGCCAAGCTTCTTAGAAAAGAACATAAGCTTGTTCATTTGAATGTTTCCATCAGTGTGTTATTCTGCTGTGTCACTGAGTGGGTGCTTCTACTTCCACTCTGGGACTAAAACTGATCTCACAAAGATCCCCAGTAAACTCCTCATTGTAACATCCCGAGGATAATTTTTGTGAGAGCTTTCACTAGCTATTCCTCCACTTAAATGTTATTTTTCTGCAGGTTGCTATTCTTAATTTTATTCTTCCTCCTTTTGACATTTTGCTTTTAGTGATATTAACACTCCATTTTATTAAATGCTGATGATAAGTGCCATCTGCAGTGCTAGGGCTGCTAAGAGTCTGTGCTCTACAAGTTGGGCCCACATGCAGGGCCGGGGTCCAGTTCCTAAAGGCTGGGGACTGTAGCCTCCTCCTGTAACCACAGCAACTTGGCAAGGTAGAGGCAGGAGGATCACCAGTGTGAGGATGGCCTGGGCAAAGCAAGATCTTGTCAAAAAAAAAAAAAAAAAAAA
>NW_006207036.1:1311344-1335181 GCF_000334495.1 Tupaia belangeri chinensis
TGTCAAAAAAAAAAAAAAAAAAAGAGCCAGGCAGGGTGGCATGTTGGCATGTGCAGGAGCATTGTGACATGGCCAGGCCCTGTATAAAAAAAAAAAAAAATGCTGATGACCAACTAATCTGCTGTGTCTCGAATTTAATCCTGCGTTCTGATCTCGAGGCCCATATATTCTACTGCTTACGTGACAGCTGCATCTGGTTACCGCTTATGTGTTTCAAACAAAACATGGCTAAACACTAAATACCAAACATCCCTTGCTTTTCCCCCAAACCTTCCTTTCTATTCCTTTTGGTGAACAGTATCACATCCACCCATTAACTCAAGAGAGTCCCTGGAATCAGTCCAGACTACTGCATTTCCATATCATCCAAATTTTATCACAGAACCAAACTTGTCAATACTGCTTTCTTAAGACATCCAGCAACAACTCCTTTCCTATCCCTCCCCACCAATTGGGCCTTATTTCAAGTCTCAATATTGCCTGAATGAATCATCTAATGCCTCTTACTGTGCACTTCCCATTCGTCTTCTGGACTGCTGCTAAAGGTCATCTTCTACTGTAAAATGCACAGTGCAGTTGCGCTCCAGCTGAAAACCACTTTAAAGATCTTCACTGTCTGAAGGAAAATGTCCATGGACTTTAACATGACTTCTTGTGGTTCCTAGATCTGACCCTTGCTTTACTGTGTTATCTTTGTTCTTACCTCCTGCTATACCCTCTTTTACATGCTCTAGCAGCCAGACGGACCAGATGTGCTGTTTTACACTCTTTTTTTCTTTCTCCTCTCAACTGCTCCATGTCAAAAATATATCCCCATCCCAGCCCATGAGAAATCCCACCTCTTTCCATCCAGATTCTACTGGGGCTTCCCCATGTGAATGCACCCTTTGTTGGTGGCACTGGTAGATGAGGTTCTTCTTGATTATTTTACTATTTGTAGGAAGTTTTCACATAGCAATTTTAATATTAAAGAATTCATTGATTTCATGCCTGTAACGTAACTATACTGATCTTCCCTTGTAACTCAACTAACACAGTTAATGTTCAATATGATATTGATATATTCTAGAATGAATAGGAAGGGAACTAATTTAATTAATGAATTAATCATTTATCTCCAAAAGCTACTGCACTAGCACTTCTAAATAATTCTTTAAATTTCCTTTGATTTTTCTAACCCAATTTAAAGGCCATTGAAAATAGTATATTTATATCGTATAAGCAGTCTAGTATGAAAAGAAAAAAGTGTCAACATAGGACAAACCTACTAGGTCAACTATTGACAGACCTAAGTCATTTCATGGACTTTGGCTACAGTTAAACTTGAGAAAGCAATTCCAAGTTAAACTTTGAACTTCAGAATTTAGGGAGAATGAAAGCAACTGAAATAAATGGCATATTCAGCTTAAATTCAGTCCACCCTATTTCCAAATTAAGCTTTCTTGCTTATCTCCAAAACTAACCATAGGCAAAGTGTCAAATTGCTCTAAGTCTTCAGCGAATAGTGATTTGAATAAAACGTATGTGATGCTATTCACATAGATGAGTCAGAACTACTTACCTAGAGGTACAGATAGAAATGGTTTGCTCTGGAAACAGATAGTTTTACTATTTCGTCCTTTTTACTTATAAAAATGAATTCACCTGTTAGAGCATATGAAGAGTCTCAGGCCATACAATATATCCAGACATACCTGAATCAGAATGTCATTATACTCCAACTATGAATTTAGATTTGATGCATTCATGTTGTTTGCTTTGCTATTGCTGTAGTTATCCTGAACATTTTTTAAAACGTCAAATATATAGCAGTATATAAGCTCATCTTCATTGTAAAAGATTCAAATAATTCACACATATTTAAAATAAAAATTTTTATCCCCACTTTTCTCCAAATTTCTTTCTTTCTCCAGGGTGTTTAATGTTTATCATTCAAGTTATCATGAGACACATTTACATACATGGTCTTAACATATTTATAAAATGTATTATTCTAAATCTCTCTGTTTTTTTAATTTAAAGAGAGAGATTTTTGCTATAGGGCACATGTGCTTGCTGGAAATACAGAGAGATAGAAAGCAAGAAATCACCCCCCACGGGGGATGGCCATGCCATAATCCTTCTCCTCCATTCTTCTCTCGAGATCTAGGGCATGCATGTGTGCCCAGCCTGAGTTTCAAGACTCCGGGTCTCTAGGACTTGAACCACGGTTGATTACATAGGAGTTCAGTGACATAACCCTTATACCATCTGCTGGTTCCTATTCTAAATCTCTTAATAGTGGGACTTAGGGATATTGTTGACAGAAGTTTAAAAAGTGGCTGAAAGACAATTTTAAAAATCATTTTCTAACGAACAATTCTACTTCTTCAAAAGAAGTAGTGTTTACTACAGGGCTACTCAAAATAAGAAGTAGAAGAAACAACATTAATATCCTACAATAGGACCATGTTTGAATATATTATATCTATTTCATGAATTATCATGCTGTTATTTAAAAGAATGATCCAGATCTAAATGTAGAAAATTTATGTACCTGTAAGTTATTTCACGTTTCTCTACAAATATTAATTCCACTTTTTTTCCAAGAAATAATCCTTAAGAATAAACTAGTGAAAGGATATCCATAATTGTAAGTTCTTTGATGTCAGAGAAAAATTCTTAAGGGAATGAGGAATGCGGGTAGTTTTCAGATTTGATAAAGGATAGAAAATATTTTTTTTCTTAAATTTATCCTTGCCTGCAGAGTTAAGTCACAGAGACACTGACTGGGAAAAGTGAATTTGAGCAAGGTATTTTATGTTTCCAAGCCTCCATTTCTCCCAAACTCTAAATCAGAATAATAATAATGGTAATTAAGTGTGAGAACATCAAGCCAGAATAGCTGCTTGTTAAGTTTGTTTTAAAACTATAATGAAAGTACTTCCTTGAGCAATTCTTTGATGAACTCAACTGAATTCTGATCATCTCATTTTTTTTATATGTACTGACTTAATTTACACCATAAGGAAGGACAGCTGTTTAATAGAAGCAGGTCTTTGTATAAGGAAAATAACTTATTAATTAAGATTACATTTTAAATATATCTAGTTATTGGAAAAAAATGAATCTTTTACAGTGAAATGAAATTCATTTTAATTTATTGTTTAGCAGTAACATATTTTAAAAGTAAAATAATTTACATTAATTAAATGTTTATCCTTAATAAATTAAGTACAAAAAACCTTACTGATAATTTTAATTGTTTTTCATTTCTGATAATGGTTCCTAATATTCTTGCCATTTGCTCGTATCTCACTTCTCGTATTTTATTTTCATTGCCCAATTGTAAAATAAAATATTCATTAGTGAGCTGATCTCACAGCACAGAAGTTAAGGGAACCAGATTCCACATGATCAACTGTTGTTCGGATCCCAGCTCCAGTGGCTTGAAAAACCTCTAGGTACTTGTGTGTGCAGTAAAATTTCTTGCAGGGGCCAGCAGGTGTCATGGTTAAGGTGCTGGACTCCCATGTCATCTATTGTGGTTTGAGTCCTGGACCTGGTAGCTTGCTTTCTCACTTTTCGTCTCTCTTTCTCTGTCTCTAGCCAAATTAAAGGGTAGGAAGAACAAACAAAAATAAACAAATAATTCCTTAAAAAAGGTCCTGGTGGAAGGGAAAAAAAGAATGAGAAAAGACTGTAGCATAGCCATACCCCACCAGTGGTGTGATTTTTCTCTCTCACTCTCTCCCTGGTAAGTGCACATGTCCTATGGTAATAAAATAATTAAAATAATATAAAATTTTACTTGTAATATATGAGATATGGTCTTCTTTTCCATTTCCTTTTTCTTTTCTTTCTTTTTTTTATTATTTATTTTATTTTATTTTTTTTGAGAGAGAGTTTTGCTATAGGGCACGTGTGCTCGCCAAAGACACAGAGAAAGACAGAGACAGAAAGAGAGAAATCACCCTCCAAGGGGGGATGGCCAAGCCACAATCCCTTCTCCTCCATTCTCCTCTCAGGATTTTGGACATGCACGCATACATGCCCGGCATGAGTTTGAAGCCACCAGGCCCAGGACTCAAACCACAGCTGACTACATGCAAGTCCATCGAGGTAACCATTATGCCATCTGTGGGTCGACTCTACCTTTTTCTAATGTACTGACATTGACTACACCAAATAAATGTGGAATGATGAAAAACAGTGATATTATTTCTATAGTGCTGTAAAAATAAACAGGAAATTATAAAGGAGACTATGGGAGAAAGTTTCAGTCCAAAGTTTGTTCCCATTTGGCTCTCTCACTTTTTCAATGACCATCTTAAGGATGTATTTTCCATAGGGGTACAGAAAGGGATTAGATAATGAAAAGGGACAGTAAGTGTGCGGACTCTCTACTAAGGATGATATTCTGCCTTATAGTAATTAAAACAAAAGTAATGAAAGACCTAGTAATATAAATATCTGGGCCCTGTTAATCTCCTACATAGCTAAGCCAGTCTCCATTTACAGAAAGTACAAGCAAAGAACTGATCAACAACTAAATTCCATCACCTGAGACTTCGGCATGACAGTATATCTGCAAATATTTGCAAAACAGGCAAAAAATTATACAGGGAAACTTCAAAAAGTTCATGGAAAAATGGAGCTCAAGTGCATGTTTACTTTTTGTGCAGAAAACACATGCTTTTTTCATAATGTATATATTTATATATTCTAATATATAATGTATATATTTCCATGAGCTAGTTAATTAATAAAATAAAACTACTATGTGTGAAATATGAAAATAGAAGAGAAAAATTGTAAATATGCAACAAAGGGCTTAAGAAAAAAATCATTGAAAAATACTTTTAGAAGTGTAAAAAAAAAAAGAAGTGTGATATAAGTAGTAAAAAAATTCACTACTCAGAGTATTAACAAAAGAACTAAATAATTTACTTTCAGGAGATCAAAAGAAGAGGAAACAATTATTCTGTAGCTAAAGATAAACTTACAATCTTATAAATAAAAGATAATTTCAAAATGTGATACTTTCTTCAAAAATTTCATTTAATCTACCTCATATTCAATTCTTTGAGATGAAACAGAGAAAACTCATACTGACACGTTTCATGTGAATTGTTTTTCAAAATCAGATTCAACAAACATATTCTAAGAAGACTGTTCACATAAATTATCTCTTTTAATCCTTTCAACAGCCTACTGGGGTAGGAATTACCAGCTTCATTTAACTGATACAGGCTCAGAGTGAGTAAAAAACTTGCCTAGACATAGCCAGCAGCACCTCAGAGCTAGAATTTGAAGTTCCATCTGTTCACTTCAGTTCTGACACTCTATTATAGCACAGTTGCTTTAAAATCTTACATTTGAAAAAAATGCTTTGCTAGGACCAGAAGATGACATAATGGTTATGTCACTGGGCCCCCCATGCAGTCAGGTCCCAATCACAGAGGTTTGAAACCTGTGCTGGGTACATGTGCATGAGTGACCAAAATCCTGAGAGAAGAATGGAGGAGAAGGGTGTGTGGCATGGCCATCCCTCCTGGGGTAGGGGGGTGATTAATTGCTTTCTGTCTCTTTCTCTATCTCTCTCTGTCTCTCCAGCGAGCACAAGTGTCCTATAGCAAAATGTTTTTCAAAAAATATGCCTTGCATTCATAATTTTAGTTAGTTTTCATTGACAAACAAATATTCTCATTAAATATTTTAGGGTAGTATTCATGAACTATATACTATATGACTACCACTTTAAAAACCTGGTTATGTTATAAAAAGCTATCAGATATATCACAGACTTCCCATGTGCTAGGTTGGACAATGGGGTTCTGAAATGAATTCTTTGTTGTTTTGTTGTTGTTGTTGTTGTTGCTGGGTGCTCTAGTTAAAGAGAAATTCTTTGTAATTAAGAAGCAATTAGGCACTTAAAAGACAAGCTGACCTCAGTACTGTATTTATTTAAGGCAGACAAAGATTGCATTTTCCATTTTGTGGTCTGGACTCTTGGTGCATAAACTCCAGAGGGTCAGCATAATTAAAACCATCCTTCTTGATGCATCTGCCATATAAACAAGACTGGATTTTTGAAAACTTTATATAATAAAGAAAAATATTTTTTTTCATATTACTATTCTGAATGCCAATATTTCTGTCCCTAGTTAATTTGTTCTTGTAGCTGCTTCCACAACTTTTTGAAAAGTATTTTCTGCCTAATAAAATACTTTACATTGGCAAACCTCATTATGTTACGCACAAGCCACAGAGATAATTATAGTTCATCCAGACATTCTTAATCTGCATTAGTGAAAACATATTATAGGGTGATGAGGAACACATATCATTAGTCAGTCTCAATATCCGCTCAGTAAATCTTGCTATAATCAAATCTAAGTTATCACCCCCATCATTTCTAACCTAAGATGTTCTTTCACATTTCTGCTAATTTAAAGATATATTCAGTCATCAGATGTATTAAAGATTTTCCAGTATGATTAATGCATTTCACTAAGACAAAAGGCATTTTTCTAATATAATTTAAGGTTGCATTATATACCTATTTATAATTCAATTAACATATTTTTGCTGAACATCTCCTATATCCTCAGTATTAAAGCATCCAGGAGATTTATTGGTATCACAGAGTCTGCTACATTTTCACAAGCAACCAAATCTTGTTAAGAAAATACTTTCACTAAACATGCTCATACCTCTGGACCAGCAGGTGGCGTGGGGGTTAATATCCCACATAGCTGACTCCATGATTGGAGTCTAGACAAACAAACTGAGCACATGAGTGTGCGTGTGTGTGTGTGTGTGTGCGTGTGTGTGCCCAAATCTTGAGAGGAGAATGGTAGAGAAGGGATTGTAGCATGGCCATACCTCTGGGGGTGCTTTGTCATTTTCCCTTTCTCTCTCTCTCTCTCTCTCTCTCGGAAGCACACACTCCCTATACCAAAAACCTAAAAAACAAAAATAAAAAGCCCATACCTCTTTTATTTAATTTACTTAGAAGTGATAAAAAAGTCAAAATTTTTGTTTAGTAATCTACTTATTAAATAATTATCAGTAATATTGGAAGCATTTCTTTTTAGAGCAATATTAAATCCTTACTGAATGTAGTTCAGCAATTTATCCATCTGGGTTTCACTTATTCAAAGTGCCGGAATTTCCACCATTTCCGCTGGAACTTTCCTCCATAATTGAACAAATTTCACTGCTAAATGGTACATCCTGCCATTGAGCGCATCCTCTTCCTGTTTCTTATTAAGCTAGAGATAGTTACCTTAAATCTGCGGGACCAAATAACTTTGCTTTGTTTCAGCAATCTGAGAGTCAATAGTCATTTGTAAATTTTCCATGAATAATAAACCTGTTCTTATCTGTTAAATGTCACATTATTTTAAGCTTTTCTCAACGATAATAGTATTGTTTTGATAAGAAAGGGTAAAGTTATGAAAGAGTAACTAAAATGTCTAATCCTTTCTAAACTTCGGGCCTTTCTCTTTGGGAAAAAATATAAATTGCAGTGAATGAAAATATTATCCCTGTAACAGAACCTGTAAATACATCTTACCACTCACAGAAATTGTAAAAGAATACAAAACTAAAGCCCCACATACACTCATGCATAAACTCACACTAATTCATATTTTTACTGATGACCCATAAATTATTTTAGGATTTTCATGACACTTGACAAAGCATCACTATTCTTTCTCTAATATAAACCTATAACTTAACTGGGAAATATTTTATATGAATTATAACTATTTTAGCCTGTTCAAGTAATTCCTAAGTGAAATTTGCCATGATTTACATATCAAATTCCTGTAACTATCTAACCAAAAGATGTATCCAGTTACCATACACACAAATGTCACTTTGAAGGCTTTTCCATTCCTGGCTTTCAATTTTTTAAAATGTGTGCTTATTTATTTGATGCTATGTATCCTAATACTTAGTTTTTAGCAATGTCCCACAGGATAGGGGAAATTATAATGAGACATACAAAAACAAATAAACAAAAAGCAAAACTATTTCCCTCTAATGATATATTACTTAAAGATTAGTGGGAGTTCATTTTTACTTTATTTTAAAAGAGTATTATGCTGCAGTTTTACTTGAATTCAGATAACAAATTTCAATAAGTGCTGTTGATTATTACACAGTTTTAGCCTAATCCTCTAATCAGAGAGTCTATCACATAAGGAAAAGGGGAGAAATACCAACATCAAATACCAAGAGAATAGGTATGAGACAATAAAAACTGTAATTTAGGGGGAAAAAGTTATTTGGTAGTAAGCTATTATAAGGTAAAATCTATATTCTTTCTTTTTTTAATCCTTTGTCACATTCTAATATTTTAATTTACTGAAATGAAGAAATAGTCATCAAAAATATTAGAGAGATCTCAGAAGAAAACCCGTTTTTCTTTCACGGCCAGAGGGTACACGTGCTCACCAGAGAGACAGAAAAAACAAGAGTGAGAGAGAGAGAGAGAGTGAGCAAGCACACCCCACAGGAACATGGTCATACTGCAATCCCCCTTCTTCCCTTTCTCCATCTTAAAAGGATTTGGGGCATGCAAGCACACATGCCTAGCATTTTTTGGGTCACCAAGGATTAGAACCATTGTTGGTCATGGAGGATCTAGCTCCCATAACCTCTTGGATACGGTGCTGGCTCCAAACTCTACTTTATGTATACTTTCTGCTATCTGAAATATGTAGTAATGTGGCTCTTAAAATAACTCTATGAGGTGGGTAGAATGTGGATCATGGATAAAAAATAAGAGCTCAGACAAGTTTCATGACCAATAAGAGAGGAACCTACACTGAAACCTATGTTTTCTGATACTAGCCAGTCATTTTTCCATTGACTTCATCAAAATATTCTCCACTTTGCATAGCATCAATGAAGAGGGACTAAAACTCTAATAATGGGTATTTTTAGTATTTATGAAATGTATCCATTATTAAAAGCAAAATTATATTTTAAATTCAAACATTTCAATAGCACATAAATATGGCCCATTGTAACTGAAATCTATGTGAAACCATATGATCCCATGAAATTTTCATTATAACAAATGCACTTGCATTTAAATTCTGCTACTCTACTACCTTAATTAAACAATTAGCTTTAATTGTTTAATTAAACATTGCATGTAATATGCTTAATGGAGGTAAGAAGATCTCTCTGAATATTGGAATAAAAATGTTAACATGCTAATTGTAACCCCATGGTTGTCATCCACGTATTGTTACTTCTGCCCCACCAGAAGTGATGAGCATCTTTTGTTTTGGCCTTAATAAGAATTAGGCTGTCTTCGTAAAAGAGTAACATCCTTAATAACTAATGGAAAATATTCTTAGGGCAGAACACCTGGAAACCAGGTTTCAGATATTCTTTAGCCACATTATTTGATGTTTTACAACTGGCAAATTGTTGCTAGAAGGTGTAATGGGGACACAAGAGATTATTTTACTCTTTAAACATTTAATACTTCCCCTGTATCATTAAAACTGGGTTAAGTGGTCTTCAAAACACCATTTCTAGAGCACCTTTTATCTAATGAATATTCGTGAAAGTTCAGAAGAAACTTATGTGTGTTTAACAAGTTCTTCAAGAACTAAAGTCACCCTCAACTCTGAAATTTATTTACCTTTTTGCATACTTTCACAAATATCTATATCTTGAAACTAAGTCTAGAAGAGAGAGTTAAATGACGAAGGAAAAACACCTACGGGTCAAAAAACTTGCCTGGAGTTTTTCCAAAAAAGAGGTGGTCTAACTTAGTTCTTATTCAGAAACTGCTTTTTCAAAATGTGGCTAGTTGTGACTACAGTAAAAAATATTTCCACTGTGCTTCCCCTCAACTTCAAGGTTTCCAGATATGTCATTTTTGAACCAGAAAAAGTTCTTGCAATGACAGACTTTAACAGTCCCTTAATTAATGAGATCAACTTTAAATGCCATTTGGAATTTATCAAATAATTCCCAAGGGTTAACAACAGAGTGCACTCAGTGAAATACAAAATCACTGGGTTACTTCCTAACAAAGTCTGCATTTTCAAATCTGTTTTTAAAAATGTTTCCCTAAATGTTCTCTCATTTCTATTCCTTATGCATTCGTTTAAGCAGGTCCCTACTACACCACTGCTAATTTCCATTCTGCTTGTTCTGAAGACTGAACTCTTTCTAAAGCATATGCTGCAGATCTTGAAATGGTTCTTGACCTATTAATAGAGTGCTTAGGACATTTCATACGGTGGTCCCAAAATATCTTTTGAACATCTTTGTCTCTGCCTCAATCATAGACATTTTATATCTTTCTGTTGTGCTGTCACTTTTCCTGCCTTAGTCTTCATCTCTAATGATATGTCTTTGCCTGTTCTCTCCTGAAATAATGCCTCTTCTAGGAAATCCTTCCTTTTGTAAGAGTAGTTTGTGTTTTGTTTGTTTGTTTGTTTGTTTACAAGACAAAGTGAGACAGAGAGAAGGCAAGGACTCACCCCTCAGGGAGCTAACCACATGGCAATCCCAGCTCCTTCATTCTCCTCTTGGAATTTTGGGCAGGCATACACACATTCTCAACATGAATTTCAAGATACCAGGTCTAGGACTTGAACCAGGTCGGCCATGTGGAAGTAGAGCACCTTACCCACGACAGCACCTGCTTGCTCTGTAAGAGAGTCTTTATTCCTCCATTATAGAACCCATTAGTGTTAGCCTTGAATTAACATTCCTCATGCACAGTTCTGCTCCCTAACTACTCTCTAAAAATTATGAATGGAGAAAGTATGCCTTGATTCTAGATATACCCTCCACTATGCCTGGTTCAGAGCTTGTACATACAATGGAACTGTGTTGTCTGAATAAATAGCTGTGACTATTCTTGAGGACACATAAATCACATTTCCCAGATTCACTTGAGCAAGGTATGGCCATATGGCTGAATTCTGAAGAGCAGAATGTAGACGGATCTGGTTCAGGTCCAGACCATTAAATCCTCCCCTGTATAAACTTATGCTTTGAATCTGTGGGAGTTAGTATTGATGGAGTTGCCAGATGAAAAGAACCTGACTCCTTTAAGTGATAAGTGGAAAGCTATATAAGGCACATGGTTTTGAACTGTAATCTGAATGAGTTCTCAGCTAGGGTTTTGTCTATTAAATCAACTTGAATATCCTAACAGTACTTCAACTCTGTTGATTGGTCAGCCAGTGATAACAGTAGAAAAAAATAAATAATATCACTAGTGTGTGTGTGTGTGTGTGTGTGTGAGTGTATAAATGCAGGAGAACATCTATAATATACTTATTTAGGTTGAATAAGTTGCCTTTACATGTGTGTCCACCAAACATAACTTCCTGTTGCCTTTTAAACATTGGGTTATTGGAAAAGTTATGATGAATTTTTGCATAGAAAACAGGAAAAAATATGACATGACTTTTCCAACAATCCAATATAAACTATTCAAACAATGATTTTAATTTTACATAGCTTAGAATAGATCAAGAATTTAAAGTCAGGACAGTCAAGTGGCATGAGAGTTAAAGTGGCTGGATCCTACATGACTGACTGTGTGGTTCAAGTTCTAGATCCAGCAGCTTGAAAAGCATGCCAGGCACATGTGTTTGCATGCTCAAAATATTGAGAAGAGAATGGAGGAGAAGGAATTGCAGTATGGTCATCCCCCTGGGGAGTGCTTTCTCTCTCTCTCTTTCTCTCTCTCTCTTTCTCTCTCTCTCTTTCTCTCTCTCTCTTTCTCTCTCTCTCTTTCTCTCTCTCTCTTTCTCTCTCTCTCTTTCTCTCTCTCTCTTTCTCTCTCTCTCTTTCTCTCTCTCTCTTTCTCTCTCTCTCTTTCTCTCTCTCTCTTTCTCTCTCTCTCTTTCTCTGAACATCTTTGTCTCTGCCTCAATCATAGACATTTTATATCTTTCTGTTGTGCTGTCACTTTTCCTGCCTTAGTCTTCATCTCTAATGATATGTCTTTGCCTGTTCTCTCCTGAAATAATGCCTCTTCTAGGAAATCCTTCCTTTTGTAAGAGTAGTTTGTGTTTTGTTTGTTTGTTTGTTTGTTTACAAGACAAAGTGAGACAGAGAGAAGGCAAGGACTCACCCCTCAGGGAGCTAACCACATGGCAATCCCAGCTCCTTCATTCTCCTCTTGGAATTTTGGGCAGGCATACACACATTCTCAACATGAATTTCAAGATACCAGGTCTAGGACTTGAACCAGGTCGGCCATGTGGAAGTAGAGCACCTTACCCACGACAGCACCTGCTTGCTCTGTAAGAGAGTCTTTATTCCTCCATTATAGAACCCATTAGTGTTAGCCTTGAATTAACATTCCTCATGCACAGTTCTGCTCCCTAACTACTCTCTAAAAATTATGAATGGAGAAAGTATGCCTTGATTCTAGATATACCCTCCACTATGCCTGGTTCAGAGCTTGTACATACAATGGAACTGTGTTGTCTGAATAAATAGCTGTGACTATTCTTGAGGACACATAAATCACATTTCCCAGATTCACTTGAGCAAGGTATGGCCATATGGCTGAATTCTGAAGAGCAGAATGTAGACGGATCTGGTTCAGGTCCAGACCATTAAATCCTCCCCTGTATAAACTTATGCTTTGAATCTGTGGGAGTTAGTATTGATGGAGTTGCCAGATGAAAAGAACCTGACTCCTTTAAGTGATAAGTGGAAAGCTATATAAGGCACATGGTTTTGAACTGTAATCTGAATGAGTTCTCAGCTAGGGTTTTGTCTATTAAATCAACTTGAATATCCTAACAGTACTTCAACTCTGTTGATTGGTCAGCCAGTGATAACAGTAGAAAAAAATAAATAATATCACTAGTGTGTGTGTGTGTGTGTGTGTGTGAGTGTATAAATGCAGGAGAACATCTATAATATACTTATTTAGGTTGAATAAGTTGCCTTTACATGTGTGTCCACCAAACATAACTTCCTGTTGCCTTTTAAACATTGGGTTATTGGAAAAGTTATGATGAATTTTTGCATAGAAAACAGGAAAAAATATGACATGACTTTTCCAACAATCCAATATAAACTATTCAAACAATGATTTTAATTTTACATAGCTTAGAATAGATCAAGAATTTAAAGTCAGGACAGTCAAGTGGCATGAGAGTTAAAGTGGCTGGATCCTACATGACTGACTGTGTGGTTCAAGTTCTAAATCCAGGAGCTTGAAAAGCATGCCAGGCACATGTGTTTGCATGCTCAAAATATTGAGAAGAGAATGGAGGAGAAGGAATTGCAGTATGGTCATCCCCCTGGGGAGTGCTTTCTCTCTCTCTCTTTCTCTCTCTCTCTTTCTCTCTCTCTCTTTCTCTTCTTCAAGAGCAGGTGCCCTATTGCAAATGAAGAAAAAGAAATAAAAATAAAGAATTTAAAGTCAGAGCAGGCCCTGTAGCACAGCAATCAGTTGCTGCACAGGAAGCTAGATCCCATATGACTGACCAATATTCCAATACCAGCCCTCTTCACTTGAAAAATAAAAGATGAGGGCCTGCAGATGGTGTAGTGGTTACATTGCTAGAATCCCAAATAGCTGATTGTGGTTCAAGACCCAGACCCAGTGGCTTGGAAGTCATGCCAGGTGCATGTGCATGTGTGCCCAAGGTCCTCGGAGAATGAAAAAGAAGGGAGTGTGGCATGGTCATCCCCTGGGGGCTGATTTCTCACTTTCTGTCTTACTGTCAGTGTCTCTGTCTTTCTCTCTCTGGTGAACACACATGCTTTAAGGTAAAAACCTCTTAAAAAAAAAAAAAGAGAAAACACGATGGGTTGCCCAAGTATGCCTACGATCCTCATGGGCTGGAGAATTGTGGAATGACTGGCTTCAGTGAAAGGTTCTTTCTCTTCTCTCTTCTGGTGTTAAAAATAAGGTATCAAGTTACTAGAGAAAAAAAATTCACAATAAATTTACTCTACATTTGTCTTTCCTATGCTTTATTTAACAGAAATAATTTTAAGAACTTACTTTTATCGAGGCTTTCTAAAACAATAAACTCAGTTTTCAAATAACAGCTCTAGCTCTTTATTCTTTTTGTATCCATTTTTCATCAGTTTACCTAATTTTTAATTAAGTTTTATGAAACCACATGCATAACTGCTGTAAGTAGATTCAGGAATAAACTTAATTGAAGCTAACATATGTGTACTGTATTGACCTGATTGTATTTGGCCTAGCCATGCACACGTTAATGCATTTTCCTTCTCCCATCTCTATAATCAGCATCCCAGCTGAACATGATCCTGCACTATTGCATTTGAGTTCAATGAATATGTAACGAAGACATAAATGGCACAAGGCTTAGGAATTGGAATTGTGAGATCTTACCAGACCATACCAGTACGCTTTACTTTGGTTTTGATGACTGTACAAGTTACTTGTTCAGATAGAATATTCTACAATCTTATTGTAGTTTAAAAGACATGAATCATTTTTCTTTTCCATGTATATAAGAACCAGTGTGAGCTGTTCATTTTGTTGTTACTTATTTTAGAAGAAAGCTATACAGGTTTGGCCTCTCTCCTTCGTTGTTTCCACCTGCCTGGACTTGTCCTTTTGCCTTTCTTATCTCTCTTCATGAACTTACCATTTCCCAAGCAAAGCTCACCTCACCTCTAGCACCAAGTCCTGTGCTGATTTCCCTTTTTCTCCAGCGTTATGGATCCCTTCTCGCCATATTCAGTGCCATACCAATATGTTTCCTCTTCTTTAGAAAATTTATTTTCATATCTATCTTTTCGTTTTATTGCCAAGACCATCTCGGTTCAAAATTATACACCATTGCAAGTGGTACCATGTCAGCATGTTTTGTTCCTTAATCTCTATACCTGTGCCACAACTGGGGATGCTACCCAGCAGTTTCTATCTTGACCAGGCCCTCATCATGTTCAAACTAACTCGTCTTCCTCTACAGACTGCCTTGTATAGCCCTGGAGCAGTAGCCTGGGCCCCTTGATCTGGTAGAGAATGAAAACTGTGAAGGCAGTTTTTAGTAGAATGTTCAGAAATGGAAGAACTCAAATACCACCAAGTAACCACTCTCCTCTCCTTTGGTACACGCTATTAGCAGGTTAGGTTCCACATTCTACCCACCTCTCTCAGATTCCTAAAATTTCTTTGCTCCCCTCTCATAGAACATATTAATTTACACCATATGTTTTAAACTTCTATTTTCTTATAATTACATTTCTATAATAGAACTTTCCCCTACTTGGGAAAAAGGGTCTATGGAGCTAACCCATAGTGTGGTCGTTAAGGCAGCTTTGTACCACCTGGCCAACAACATGGACTGAGATCACATTCCTTGAAAAACACACTGGATGCATGTGTTTGCACCCAACTCTCAAAAGGAGGAAGAAATCGAGTAGGAGGGACCATTCCCCATGCAGAGTGCTTTCTCCTTCTCTCTCTCTCCCTGGTGAGTGTACACACATCTGGAGGAAAAAGACTATGAAATAGAAAGTTCATACCAATACTTTCTATTATGGAATAGGTGACACATATGTTTCTTCAATACTTTCTATTATGAAATAGGTGACATATGTTTTTAAGAGTCTGTCCCTTAGGATTTTATCTTACTTCTGTTTTTTGTTTCTTTGTTTGTTTTGTTATTGTTGTTGTTTTGTTTATTTGCTTTATTTTTCCTGGTCTTCTTTTTTTAGATAGGTTGGCTGGGATGAGCTTATCTAGACTCACATAGACATCACATCCTTTCTGCATGCCCTTGCTTCGATCTAACAGTTTCTCTATTTGGACACTATTACTATACAGGGATTTGTTATTTACATATGGAATTGGTCTTATGATATTCTGGCTACTACTGAATTGGTCTAGATTTCTACACTCCATCCATATGCCCCAATCCTTCACATCACTCAAGCCCAAACAGGGGTTTCATTCTTATCCACTTTGTTTATCATCAATCCATTCAGAATATTCTTGTCTTGCTTTGTACATTGTTAAAGATAACTCCTAAGAAGTTAAAGAAACTAACTCTTGTAAGGGTTAAAGAAATTCTCTTAGCTAATCAACTTTAATGCCACTCAGCTACTAGTAAGCCAGAGTTCTCTCTCAGCTAATCATCTCTAATGCCACTCAGCTACTAGTAAGCCAGAGTTTACATCAGATAATTCTCGCTAGATCCCAAAGCAACTGCCAGAGTGACTAGGACTTAGGGATGGGATAAGTCCTGGACTGCTGATAAGCAAGAGTTAGCACTCCTCTTCAAATGTAGGCCAATGCTATAGTTGATCTAGACTGATAGGCATTATTTGAAAAAAAAAGATTAAAAAGAAATGGGATATAATATTATGGAAAACAATAGCCATGCTTTCTATAAATTAGATGGAGAAGAAACAAGAATTTATCTTAAGAAACAACCCTATCTTAGTTATCAGTGCATCCTTGTACCTGCCAGGTGCCAGGGAAACATCAAATGTCCAAATTTATGAAGAATGGAAATTTTTTTCTGTTTCTTTAAAAAGTTGAATCCCCTAGCTTTAAAGGTATAAAAGAAAGTCAATTCATTCAAGTTTTCTGAGGCAATAGACATTATTTTGTAATTACATGATTAATTAATAACTAATTTTTAAAATAAGACCTCCAAGGAGTACACATTCTGGTTTCTTCTTTTTAATGGTGCACACAGGAATTTTAAAGCTACAGAATTTATTTTACCTTGATCCAATTTAACGTATCTTATTCATGTATACACATTAAATATGAACTATTACATTCCATAATGTGTAATTTTTATGTATCTTCATATAGAATATAGCTATATCTCTCTGTATCTATCAATCTGCATGTGTGTGGTATTATGTTGCTTTTATGAATTCCTATTTATACCTAGTAATTTCTAATTACCCAATAAATGATTACATTTATTTGCTAAATAAGTAACAGTGATTAAAAGGCTAATAACATTTAGTAAGCATTGATCATTTTTTTTACCGACAGAAGAAAAGACTCTTCTAGATGTTGATTAACGTACTCTAAACCTAGATGATTCAGCCCATATTCCTGTAACATTTTCAACCCTATGTAATTTCTAATGCATGAATAGTACAAATGAATATTGATTGTAAAAATCTTGCTAAATTATTTTTTGATATGCTGCTTTCAGGAACATCTGAAACCTAATCCAGCTAATTTGCATCTGACTGACAAGGAAATATTGATTGAGATGAAAACAATAAGAAAGCCAATTATGAGTGACTATAAGATATCAAAATTTAACATGGAAAAGACTGATGTCAAATAATACTACATTCAGCTTCAAAATTTAAAATGTTTACCTCTTCTTTGTAGAAAGTGATATTTTACAGAAAATGGAGTAAAATTTGTGCTGAGGGGAATTTGTGTCAGCAATGGAGAAAAAACATAAGAGATTAAAGCACCAAGAAATGGCAATACAAGTAGAGTTATAAAAGAAAGGCAAAAAGGACTTTCAGACAATGCAACAAATCACAAGGTAGGAATTCAGAAATCAACTAGACCTGCCAGAAAGAAATAGAAAAGCCAAACCAAACAGGTTAATGTAACTGGAAGCCCAGAAGAAAATAAATGAGGATCCATTTGTGCCCTTAGAGGAAAGATAGACTGATGAATAATAAATAACAACACTCCATAGAAACAACAATGTTCTATAGAGAATAGGCTTGCTTGGAAATAAATAAATAACAACAGTCACATCTCAAAAAGTCTAAATTAGTAATGTTTTGGACTGATTCAAGAACTAGCAAGTTAACTATGAATACTTTATATAAAAAGATAAAAGCCAAACAATTTACAAGAATAGGGATGTCATGATATTAAAGCTTTTTGACACCTTCAAAGGGTAAAAATCTGTATAGCCCAGGTGATAGTTTCTCTATATCCTGCCATATTTAGAATATGGTTCCACTACCATTAACTTACTGAACCTGGTCCAAGGAGCCATGATCGGCAGCAGCAAATGCAACCAACTGACACAGGAAGACACCTCAGACCTCTTGCTGCCTTCTGCCGGCCCAGGAGTATTTTGAGATTTCATATTTTACTGAACTCCATGGAGTGCTCCTCCATTTGAATCTCTCTAGCTCAGCCTCTGGTGCACCATATCCCAAGAGACTGAGAAAGAAACCAACACCTAAAGCTGGCCACTATCATCTTCCTCAAATTAGAAGACAAGACCTTCTCCGAAGAACACATCTGAAAAGAACTTTTTTTTTAAAAGAATTATTTTATTTAACTTTATTTATTATTATTATCATTGTTATTTTCCAGTTTGATCAGAGAGAGACAGAGAGAGAGAGAGGAAGTGAGAAAGCAAGTCACCAGGTCCGAGACTTGAACCATGGTCGGCCATGTGGGAGTCCAGCGCCCTTAACCACCATGCCACTTGCCAGCCCCAAGAAGAGCTTTTTTACCCCTTGACACTATAGAATCCACAACAAGAGTAGGAAGAAGTGTATAATTCATTGGATGACTAGAAATCAGCACAAAGGCACAAGAAATATGAGAAAATGAGGAAACATCTCTCCCTCAAGGGAACAGAACAATTCTTAAATCATAGACAGCACAAATAAATTGGCAGAAAGGACAGAAATAAAATTCAAAATATTCATTTTGACAGAGATGAAGAAGTCTTTCAGTGACTTGAAGGAAAAGATAGACACTATAAAAAAGAATAAAACAGGACTTCTAGAGATGAAGACTGTAATCTAAGAAGTCAAGACCTCTCTCAAAAGTATTAATACCAGATTGGACCATGCAGAAGACAGAATCTCTGATCTGGAAGATAAAGTCTCTGACTTAGATAAAACTACCAAAAATAAAAAAAAAAAAAACCTGAAATGAGGACAACAAACAGAAAATACTAGACCATTAAACACCCAAATATCTAAATTATTGCTATTCCAGAAGGTAAAAAAAAAAAAAAAAAAAAAAAAAATCAGACAGGGCATAAGATCTGTTCCATTAAATACTTGCAGAAAACCTTCCAAACCTGGAAAAATATTCAGAAATTCAGACACAAATACAAAAGATCCAAAATAGAATCAACTTAAGAAGATTCTCTCTATGGTACATCATAGCCAGATTGGTCAAAATCAAAGATAAAGATGATATTCTAAAAAGCGCAAGAGAGAAAGGTCAAGTTACTTACAAAGGTTATTCATTAGGCTAACATCCAGATCTCTCAACCGAAACAATGCAAGCAGAAAAGGATGGAAAGAAATATTGAAAACACTGAAAAAAAAAAAAAAAGAATTTTTCTTTTTTCTTTCTTTTTTTTTTTTTAAGAGAGATTTTTGCTATAGGGTGCATGCATTGACTGGAGAGACAGAGAGATGGAAAGCAAGAAATCAGCCCTATGGGGGATGGCCACACTGTAATTCCTTCCCCTCCTCCATTCTCCCCTCAAAAATTTTGGGCACACACACACACATGCCTAGCATGAGTTTTAACCCACCAGATCCTGGACTCGGACTACAGTCAACAATGTGAGAGTCCAACTATCTGCTGGTCCTCGCCAAAAAAATAAATTCATGTAAGAATAATATTCCTGAGAAGATTATCCTTTAAATGAGAAGAACAAATAAACTCATTCTCAAACAAAAACTGAAAGAATTCTCCAACACACCCAACCAGCTCTTCAAGAAATACTGAAAGGATTACTATACTTTAAGGAGTACTGTATCAGGAAAATTAAAGAGAGATAAACAGAGATAAACATACAAAATAAATCCAAAGAAATGATATTAAAATGGGAGGGTAAGTTCAGAAATATTGATAGTCACATTGACTCTTATTAGATTAAGCTCTCTGATTAAAAGACAAGGATAAGCTAAATAGATTGAAAAAAATAAAAGGAAAGAAAGAAACCCTCTATGTGCTATCTACAAGAAGCACATCTCATGGATAAAGACATACATAGACTAAAAATAAAAAACTGGAAAAAGATATTTCATTTCAATGGAAATCAAAAGTAGTTGGAGTCATGATACTGATAATGGCCAAAGTAGACTTTAAAACAAAATCTGTAAGAAGAAAAAAAAAAAAAAAAAAAGACATGATAATAGTATTAAACAAGCTAATTACCCATGAAGATGTAACACTTTAAATATCTTAGTACCCAACACTGACACACCCAAAAGACTGCTAGATCTAAAGGGAGAGATAAACTGAAACATAATAATTATAGTGGCCCTCAGCACCCCATTGTCTCCTTTGGACAAATCATCTAGAGTAAAAATAAGCAGAGATACAGGAAGGCTCTAAACAATACCTTAAACCAAATGAACTTGACAGGCATTTATAAAATTTTCCACCCAAACACCACAAAATATATGTTTTACTTACACCCACATGGAACGTCTTCAAAGATTGACCAGATCATAGTGCACAAAATATGCCTTTATCAATTCAAATGTATAGAAACTATACCCAGCATCTTCTCTGACAACAGTGGCACTATACTGAAAATGACCTGCAGACAAAAAATCTCAAAATTACACAAACACATGGAAACTAAACAAGGTTTAATGTTATTTGTGAATAATTTCACAACCACTGAGCAAATTAAGTTGAAAATCAAGAAATTCATTGAAACAATCATAAATGAGCATATAAGCTTCCATTACCTATGGGACATAGCGAAAGGAGTTGTAAGGGGGAAATTTACAGAAATTAGTGCTCACAAGAAAAAAAATGTGGCAAGTAAACACCCTTACTACACCATCTTGGGGAACTGAAATCAAGGGGGAGGGAAGAAAACTACTCAACAGACCAAAAGATGGAAAGTTATCTGTTGATGACAGTATGTTTTATTAATTTTTTTGTCTGGGTTAACAAACAGGGTATTCATGCTGGGAAAATTCATTTTCAATGTTGTAAAGCTGTGCAGTGATTGAATTTAAAAAAAAAAAAAAAAGCAAGAAAAAGAAAAATAAAACTAGAGGGAAAAAAATAACATTCCTTTGATTTTGACCCTGAACCATCTCCTAACTAGCACCTCTCCTTGTCTCATTTCCACCAATTTTCTGGGCTTATACCTCAACTGCAAATTCTCCCTCTAAGTGAGAGATCTCAACACTTTGCACTTTGTTTTTCAAAGGTTCTTTTTCAGACTTTAATACAATAGATTTTCCCTGACTAGTTGATCTAAAAGTAATACCTTTATCCTTTAATTTTATTTTCTCCTTAGTACTTTTTACTTCCTATTAGTAGATCGCATATGTAGGTAATTTGCTTAGTGCCCATCTCTCCTTTCTGGAATATAAACTGCTTGAGAGTAAAATTTTTAAAAGTTCTATGTCACTATTACATGAATAATAACTAAATATAGTAGTCACACAATAAATGTTAAATATATAAACCTAACCAATCACAGTTTTTATTTTTCAGTTTCTTTCTAACACACAAAGAAAGAGAGAGAGAGAGAGAGGGACCCTTGACAGGGTCTTACAATACCTCAATCCTCCTGCTAGCTTTCCTGTCAGTCAAGGTCATGGGCACCCCTGCCTGTTCAGGTCAACCCAGAAACTGAAACCAGGCTCTTCCCATGTGGCTCCAGTTTTAATACAGTGTTGTTTTACCATCTGCTTCACTGTGCTGGGCACACTCAGTATTTCAGTATGTAACAACGAATTATTCATCTACAATGCATTCTTTCTCCTCCTTAGCACACGCCTTCCCAACTAAAAACTACTGGGTTATTGGAAAAGTCATGATGCATTTTTGCATAGAAAAACATGTCATGATTTTTCAGACAACTTCATACATTTCCCAGCTCGTCTCACATCCACGATCTCACAACTACAGCAGTGTGACTACATTTAGATATTCTAAATAAATATAAGGGGGAAAAAGGGACCAATTTTCTTAGACAAAAGCTTATATTTGAGATAGTAGAAATTTTATATATCCTTTATAGGCTTCCTTCAACTTAAAGACAACTCATTGTCCCTGAAATTCGGCTCAGTTTTTCTACATGTGTGAATTCAGCAACACCTGAACACACAAGGCAACCTATCAGAGAATGACAGGGCAGCAAGGTGAAGGAAACTGGTTCCTGAATGACCCTGAGAAGCTTGCTGGCCCATTAACATACGATGAGTGGCTTATAATTTGAGAGAAGTAAACTACAGCTTTATTTAAGGTGTGTAATTTGGGGATCTTTTCTCATAGCTACTAAGCCTTTACACACCTGGCTTCTATGATTTTCTGCTATTTCTCTAATCACTCTATCTCCTTTTGAATTTCTTTTCTTCTAAGTGCTCCTTAAATGTTGATTTTTATGAAGAGTTCTTTTCTGGCCAACTACTGTTCTTAACATAATCTAGTGATTCTTGAATGCAATAAATCAGCAATATATTTGTGAATAGATATATGTGTGTATATCTCTTTGAAAATATTACATGTAAAATGTGTGGTTTATAGATAGACCTTGAAATTTATACCTGTTTTTGAGTCTTCTAAGTAACTGGTGATGAGAATAAGAAATTTCTTAAGAAATAGCATCCGATAAATACCACTGGTGGCCAAGATACATTTCTATCTAGATGAATATACTATCTGACCATTATTTGGTAGTTTATTATTAACCCTTTCAGTGGAGCCCCATAGTCCTTAGGACAAATCAGTTATTTTAGGAATGATCTAGGACTTATCTAAGATGGCTTCTTCTCATTCACCATTTCTAGAACTCTGAGTCCCATTCAATTTGGATTTCTGTAGTTTGTCAAATTCAGCATACTTAATTTCACAATATTTCACATGTCCCTTCTTCCTAGATCATTCCCTTCTCTTCCCTGGCTCACTCTCTACTCCTCTGACATACCTCAGCCTAACAGCCTGTTATCAATATGCTATATCTCTTACGATGTCCTTTCATGTCATGTTGTATCCCTCAAATCATCACTGTAGTTTACCTGTGCAGTTTACCTCTCAGCCTCTGCCTCCCACAAAATGGGAGCTGATCTGCCTTGTTACCTTTTACATTCCTAATATTTGTCACAATGCATGATATCCAGCAGGGCCCTAATATGCATTTCCTTTTTTTTATAAACTTACTAAACTATCCTCAGCTGTAGAAAACTTAATATTTAAGATTCCAAACTTTAAAAATTGTCATGCAAGGAATAAATTGTATTGCCTTGGTGCATCATTCTCAACTCTTGGGCATAATATGAATTATTTTAGTTGGAAAAAAGTCCACACTCTGCTTCCTATAGTATCTTATAACTCTCCACATGTATGAGACTAGTATGTACACAGATTCTTACAAATCTTGAAGCATCTCCATGGTACCTTACATGACAAAAGGGGGGTTTAAATTACTTACATAATTAGAGATATGTAAAATATATGTTTTTAAAAGTCTGCGTATCTCTTCCATGAGAGAGAAGGAGAGAGGAAGAGAAAATAAGAGAGAGAAATGCCCTCAACAAGGTCTGCAATCCACTCCCACCATCAGCCAGCATAGACCATGGGTCCTTGTGCCCATACACAGTATAGAGAGGCCTCAGTACACAAACCTGGGACCTTCTCATGTGAGCAAGCATGCAGAGCACAGCATTACCACTGTGCTGCCACAGCTGGCCACATATCTTCATTTACTTTATAATCAAAAAATGAATTCTAGGAAGGTACCTGTGGTGGAGAACTAGAGACAGTGAGAAATAAGGATGGGAGAAAGACTTTATCCCACAGATTTCCATACTTATGTGTTTTCAACATTATGAATATGCTATATATTCAAAAATAATTCAATTTTCAATGCTTTCTTTAGAAAGAAAGCATAACAGAAGTTAGA
>NW_006207036.1:1335284-1360354 GCF_000334495.1 Tupaia belangeri chinensis
CAATGTCAAAACACTCAATAAGAAAAAAAAAATCAAAAAACAATTTATAAAAGTACAAGAAACGATTGTCTGAAAAAAATGTCACTTGAATGATAAATAAATAAAGATGTATTCTCATTATGGGCCAGGCATTGGCATGATGGTTAAGGTGGCTGGATCCCACATGGTCTATTGTGCCTTTCAAGTCTCTGACCTGGTGATTTGAAATACATTGTGGTGTGTGTGCCCAAAACCCCAGGAGGAGAATGGAGCAGAAAGCTCCCATAGGGGGTGCTTTCTAATTCTCTTTCTCTATGTCTCTCTGATAAGCAGACATGCCACATAGCAAAAGGAAAAAAAAATAGATATTCACATTTAAAAAATGAAGAGCATACAGATTTCTCTATAGGCATAGCTCACTTAATTTCAGAAATGTATTAGAAGTCTTTTTGAGTTCATTGCAAATTAAAAACTATATTTTAAATAACATAGTTACCCAAGCAATAAAAGATAAAACACTGGGAAACAGTCCAAGTTACAAAGAATGTGGATACAATAGTTGTCTAGAAACAGCTGAGGTACACCACCCTTGGAGAGTCATTTCACTATTCTGAAGAGTAATTTGGAGAGCAGCGAATTTGTGACCACATGTTTCTCACAATGCAGAGATTCACTTTTGAATGTGTACCCTAAGAAAAATTAACACATATTCACAAAGAGACAATTGCAGTTATTTTTGTGATGCTATTTGAAATAGCAAACACCTGGAAACAGCTTCCATGCCTCCTAAAGGTACAGTGCAGATGCTCTTGTGTCCTCGCATGCCCTTGGCACTCACATTCCCCTTACACACATTGAGGGAGTTTTACTGCAAACACCTGCCACTGCCTGAGAGTGTTTTCTAGCCAAGAGCATGCTAAGGCTGTCTTGAAGTGATCTGGGATTCTAGAGTGAATCTCTCACTCTACAGGAGTTAGGAGCTTCACATAGATGCCCAGCTTCCTCCTGTGATGGAACTCTGCAATGGTTCACCACAAGGTCAATCAGATGGAGAGGAGTGTGTAGACATGGTCAGAAAAATTATTGAGATTAGAAACAGCAATCGTTAGACACGGAGTCAATAGTTCATAATTATTAAATGTGTGGGAACAGAGGTGAAGTTCATGTCCCACTTCTGTCTTGGGCACCCGGGGTGGAGGATGGTGGTGCTGGTAGTAGGGTGTGAGGGAAACAGTTTCTGGCAGGGGACAAAGATTTGCACTTTGACATGTTGAGAATGAGGTGCCTGTGACTAACTGGATATATGGGTTTAAATTTCAAGGCAAAAAAGTGGGTTAGAGATTGGCTTATAATGTACCTCAAATCATGGTGAGGGATGAGACAGATGAAAACAGGACAGTAGGATAAGAAGAGATAACCTAGGAAGAAGCACTGAAGCTTATGCATATTTAAAGATGAGTTCAAGATACTCCTATAAATGGAAATTTTAAAAAATGCTAAACTGTTGGAGGAAAATCCAACATAAAAATGGTAAATAAAATGTTGATTTCCAAAATATTTGATTCAATGACATATCAACAATAGCTTCTTAAGAAACCTGCCTTGGGGCGAGCAGGTGGTTAAGGCACTGGACTCTCTCACATGGCTGACTGTTGTTTAAGTCCTGGACCTGGTGTCTTCTTCTCCTCTCACTTTCCCTCTCTCTTTCTCTCTGCTTTTCTCTAGTGAGTGACCTGTAGCAAATTAAATAATAATAATAATGACAATGATGATAACAATTTTTTTTTAAAGAAACCTGCCTCTATTTTCAAACTCTAATGCTAATTTCATGGTGTTATTGCTGTTTCTTCATCTTTCTTCCTTTTAAAATTTATTATTTTCTGAGTCGCATTCCCATCCAACCAAACCTACCCTTTGGCAATACTGCAATCCTGAATTCTGGACCTCTAAGACATGTTTTTAAAACATACCAATAGAAATTATATAGAAATCTTTATAAAAAGACTCCTATTTCCTTTTTTCATTATTCTAGAAGCCATTTTCCTGGATAATATGTATTGTTGTTAGTCAAGCAAAAAGACATGCTCTCATGCCACTTATCTCTTCTACTCTCCTATTTATCTTTTTTAAAATTATTTAATTTTATTTATTCATTTATTTTAATTTGACCAGACACACACACACACACACACACACACACACACACACACACAGAAAGAGAGAGAGAAAGAGAGAGGGTAAGTGAGAAAGCAAGCCAATATGTCTGAGACTCAAACCATGGTCAGCCATGTGGGAGTATCCAGCACCTTAACAACCACGCCACATGCTGGTCCCCTCCTATTCATCTTAAATCACATAAATTTATAATTACTATGCTTATAAGGTTAATTTGAAGAATGTTTTTTATCTTATTGGATCCTCTTTATTATACTCACTTACACTTACTAAGGACATGGAAGTACAACTGAATATATTGACCCACCAGTCAGATATGGAAACTTAGGAACTTGACACTCATTTTTAGAAGTTGTCTTGGATATCAAAAATTATAATGCTCCATTTACTCAGAATACAGCAGACAAGTCTATATGATACAGTGCTTACTAATTATTCATTATACAATTGGTAATATCTAGTCTTATTTTGTTTTGGTTGCTTTCCCCCAACCCTTAGAATTTGTACACTTAGTATGGGTAAGCATAAACGTAACTACTTTTCACACTTTTCCTGCTCAGTGTTTATGACAGTCCTGTAAGACGGACATTAATATCAATATTTTTCATGGGAAGAATGAAGGCTTTTAAGAGAGAAGTGGCTTTTCCTAGAGTAACACAGTTCCTCAGCAAGTAAGAATTGGAAACTAAGTCTTCTGATTCTAAAGCAAAGGTTTAGGAAGCACTCATCAAGATTGCATTGTAGGGACCAGCAGTTAGCGTAATGGCTATGTCGCTGGATTCCCACGTAGTTGACCGCGGTTCGCAACCCGGACCTGGTGGCTTAAAACTCATGTTGGGCGCATGTGCGTGCGTGCCCAAGATCCCGAGAGGAGAATGGAAGAGAAGGGATTGTGGCGTGGCCATCCCCCCTGGGGGGTGATTTCTCACTTTCTGTCTGTATGTCTCTCTCTGTCTGGTGAGCACACACGCCCTGTAGTGAAAACCTCTCAAAAAAAAAAAAAAAAAAAAAAAAGATTGCATTGTAGAAATCTGGTTTGTGCCCCTTGTCTTTGCTTTCCATAAATTAGACAAAATTTAAGAGATAGTGCTTTAAAAAAAGTGAAAGTAATATAAATCAAAGATAGAACATAAACCCAAAACAAGGCACAGTGCACCAGCAGGTCTCTGGAAGAACAGGCAAGAAATTCCCTATGTTTGTGAGTTAACCAGGATGCTCCACGGGGAGCAATAACCAGTGTCAGGTTTATGAAGGGTAAAATAACAGGAAGCTGAATAACTGACCCTTAGAGGTGCTTTCTTAGAGAGACCAGAGTAAGCAGTCATATTCCCACACTTAAAACGCAGACCAAACTTCTCTTTCACTTAGACCCTGGATCTCTAGTATCCCCATTATCAGAGGTTCAGGACTGGATATGGGGAAGGTGTAGGAATAACTCTAAGACCACAAGGCAGGGGTGATGCAGGTTAAAACAAGAGAATAAAACATATCCCTCTCATTTAAGTTGAGGCAAAAATAAAATTTCAAGACATGAGATAATATTTTTTAAAATACAGCAAAATTAAAAATCAATGAATGAAGTCATTACAGATAGCTTTAAAATAATAGAGTATTTTCAGAGTGACTTCAAAAAATAAGCATGTTGGAATCATCAAAAACACAAAGTAAGAAATCATATCCCCATCCCCAACTGGACTGAGAAATGTATTCATGTTGGAATATTCTCTTTACAAGCTAAATGATGTATATGACTGAATGTACAAAAGAAATTAAAATAAAATATATAAAAAATAAATGAAAACAAAATCATATCCATGTGCTATACAAGAAATTAAGTAGAAATGAAACAATGAAAGTGACTATGAGAACAGAATCATTTAGAATTCCCCAAAAAGAAAAATACAATAAAAATGAAGTCGGGAAAGAGCATAGTCAAAAAAAAAAAATTAGTAAATTGGAAGATATCTCTGAGTAACTTACCAAAAGTGCAGCATAGACAGATACATAGTGTGAAAGAGAATTGAACAAATATGTGTGTTGTATTGTGCAACTTTAGTATTTTCTTTTCTATTCTAAATACTTTATTTCAACTACAAGGTACAATCTCTCAGGGGGTTCATAGTTTAAAAAGCTACAATCATAACAGGTTATCACTACTTACAAAATCAGTAAGCAGTAAATACAATTGTTTGGCTTTGATCACATACTTTTCTGTACATCCCTTGTGCAATCTGCACAGAGAAATATATTCTCCTTCTCTAATGAATTGTTCTTGTATGTAAGTTGCTTTCTCTTCCAGGATATCTAGAGTGGTGAAGTAACAAGGACAGCTACATAGCCAAGGGTGACTTCAAGCATACAGGTGACAGGCTATACCTGCATGGTCTTTCCCAATCCAGTGGACTAAAGAGTTCTAAGCTATGTTCCTACAGAACTAGAAATGGTAGTGATCTGGAGAATATTCTCCCAAACGGATATGACTCCATTTCTACTGAAGACTTTTAGCTATGCTTTGAGGTTTGGTCCTAACAAACATAAATAAGGTACAGTAGTGAATGTAGACAAAATAATGTCTCCAACAGTAACTCTATTGGTGGTGTTCCATATAGAGCAAAAATGACATGAACAGAGAAAAAAGACCTGAGAAAGTAGATATAGAATTTCAAAAGTCTGGTTATCTTTTATGGAAATGAACTTCTTTTAGAGGATACATTCAATTTCACTACTAAATGTGATATTAAGTTGAGAGCAGTTTCAAAAACAGAACAGACGGGGGACCAGCAGTTAGAATAATGGCTATGTCGCTGGACTCCCACGTAGTCAACCGCGGTTCGTGTCCTGGACCTGGTGGCTTAAAACTCATGCCGGGTGCGTGTGCGTGCGTGCCCAAGACCCCAAGAGGAGAATGGAGGAGTGGCCATCCTCCCTGGGGGGGTGATTTCTCGCTTTCTGTCTCTCTGTCTCTCTCCGTTTGTCTGGCAAACGCATATATATGCCCTATAGCAAAAACCTCTCCAAAAAAAAAAAAAAAAAAAAACAGAACAGATGTATGGTCATGCCAAGTGTTTTTCCAATATTTAGAAGTTCTCCAATAAGATTGATCCATTAGAGATACTTAGGATAATTGAAGATATGCATAAAAGATATAGATTTGATATTTCCTAAGTTCTGTATAAAAGGTATACAGAACTCCCTCAGTATCAATATCTTTCATGGTGTTTCCTTGGGTGCTTATCTAACTTTCCCACCTGTGGAAGGGAAGAAGGGGCTACTGCTTTCTACCATTAGGTGCAATGGGTTACTCTACCCTTGGAAAACTTTGGTATTTACCTACCAGAAAGTTACAGAAAAAGAGATTAGAGCTAATGACAAAAGGAGGAGAATTTGAAGAAACAATTTTTGTTTTCCAATCCTTAATAAAAATGTGAGTCCTAAGGTCAAATATCTGGAAATATGAGCGATCTCGATGCATTTTTCCCTGGTAAAACATTCTCAAGTAAACAAAACATGAACTAATTTACAAACACTAGACCAGCTTTTCAAGAACCAGGTAGGCTTTATTTCAGGGATACGAGGATGGTTCAACATATGCAAAAACATAAATGTAATATACCATATTAACAGAAAGAAAGGTTAAAAAAAAATATCGTAGCAATTGATGCAGAAAAGCATTTGATAAAATACAGCATCCCTTCATGATTAAGACTCTCAGCCAAATTGGCGTAGAAGGGACATTCCTCAACACAATAAAAGCTATTTAGAAAAAACATATAGCTGACATCAAACTGGAACAAGACAATGCTGCCACTTTCTCCACTCCTTTTCAATATAGTACTGAAAGTTCTAGCTGATGCAATCAGGTAAGAGAATAAAATAAAAGGCATTCAAACATGGAACAAGAAGTGAAATTATCTCTATATGCAGAAGACATGATTATATACATGGAAAACCCAAAAGAATTCACAAAAAAAAAACCTCCCAAAAGTGATAAACAAATACAGTAAAGTGGCAGGATACAAAATCAAAATCAAATAAAATCTATAGCATTTTTAAAAAAATCAATTTATTTGACTTTATTTATTTGTTTTCATTTGATCAGAGAGGGACAAGTGAGAGAGAGTGAGAAAACAAGCTGTCAGATCAACCCAGGACACAAATCACAGTCGGCCTTGTGGGAATCCAGCACCCATAACCACCATGCCACTTGCTGGTCAAATCTGTAGCATTTATATACACCAACAGTGAGCATACTGAGGTAGATCTGAAGAAAGCAATTCCATTTTCGATAACCAGAAAAAGTATAGCAAATCAAGAAATAAACCTAACCAAAGAAGTCAAACACCTCTATAAGAAAAACTATGAAAAGATAAAAAGATTAAAAAAAGAAAAGAAAGAAAGAAAGAAAGAGAGAAAGAGAGAAAGGACACAAAAAGAAAGGACACAAAAACACTGGAAGACATCCCATTTTCCTGGATTGGAAGAATTAATATAATCAAAATGTCAATTGTACCCACATAAATCTACATATTTAATGCAATCCCAATCAAATTGCCAGGACTATTCTTTACAGATTTAGAAGAAAACAATCACAGAATTTGTCTGGAATCATAAAAGACTCTGTATCACCAAAATAATGCTGCATAAGAGTGGAAGAGGTGGCATCTCATGCCCTAACCCCAAAATATATTACAAAGCTCTTATAATCAAACAGCATGACATTGGTACATAAACAGGCATGTAAATCTATGGAACAGACTAGATACCCAAAAATAAAGGCCAAAACATACAGCCAACCAATTGTGGCTAAAAGGTACCCTGAAATCCAGTGGGGAAAAGAAAATCTCTTCAGCAAATGGTGCTGGGAAAACTAGACACCCGTTTACTGAAAGATTAAATTGAACCCCTATCTCTCACTATTAACAAAAATCAACTCAAAATGGGTCAAAGAAATAAACCTAACACCTCAAACTATAAAACTGCTCCTGAAAAACACTGGGAAAGACTTCTTAAATAAGGCCCACAAAGCACAGGCAATAATCCCAAGAATAGACAAACAGGATTGCATCAGATTAAAGAAACTTTGGCATATCCAAACGAACAATAATGACAGTGATTTGTCAACCCTTCAGATGGAAGAATATATTTTCAAACTATACCTCAGATAAAGGACTGATAACCAGAATAAACAAGGAACTCAGCTTACACACACCCCCATTAAAAGACGGGGAAATGAGCTGAAAAGACAACTTTCTAAGGAAGACATACAAACAGCCAAAAAACTTATGAAAAAATGCTCAACATTCATAATCATAAGGGAGATGCAAATCAAAACCACAATATGAGACCATATAACCCCTATCAGAATGGCTAAGATTATAAAAAGAAAGAACTATAAGTGCTGGTGAGGTTGTGGTGAAAGGGAACCTTTCTACATCATTGGTGGGAATGTAAATTAGTACAGCCACTGTGGAGAACAATATGGCAGTTCCTTAAAGATCTATGACTAGATCTACCATTTTTTTAAAGAATTATTTTATTTAACTTTATTAATTTTTTTAATTTGACACAAGAGGAACAGAATGAGTGAATGAATGAATGAGAGAGAGAGAAAGAGAGAGAGAAATTGAGAAAGCAAGCTGCCAGGTCTGGGATTCAAACCTTGGTCAGCCATGTGGGAGTCCAGTGCCCTTAACCACCATGCCACCTGCTGGCCCCTAGATCTACCATTTGATTCAGCAGTTCCACTGCTGGGTATCTATCCAAAGGATAGGCATATGCTCAGTCAGAAAAAGACTTGCACATCCGTGTTTATTGTGGCATTATTCACAATTACTAAGATATAGAACCAAAACAAATGTCCACACACGAATGGATTGAAAATGTGTGGTAAGTAAGCCAGATTATGAAAGACAGGCATTATATGTCCCTACTCAATATATACTGAATGTCTGTACTCTAATGCGGAAACTGAAAAATTGGAAGGTAGAAAAGCATAGAAGGCAACTTTTGATACTAGTGACTGCAAGAGAAGGGTGGAAAATGAGGATGATGGATGGTAAGAGATAGGAATCATGGGGGAAAAGAAAGAAGCAAAATATTAAGGGACACAAAGTGGAAAATTATCTGGTGTTGATAATGTACATGGTAATATCTTTGACTGAACCAATATACAGTGTATTCCTGATGGGAAAATTCATTTCTATGCTGTAATGATACACAGTGATTGACTATAAAAAGGCTTTTTAAAATAAATAAATAATATATTTTTAAAAAGTGAATAAAAATATCATACTGCCCCTCTACAGGGAAATCTTTTGAGGACCCATAATTTGTCCGTGAATTTAATTCTATAGTTTCTGCCTTACATTTCAATGTAATAAATAGTCTTTTAAGTAAACAAAATTAAATTTGAAATTCAACTGAAATGAGAATACAGATGATATAATACTCATCTTTAAAAGAGAAGGCAAAAATTTAGTGCAACAGATGTCTCCTGCTACAAGGGTACAGACATATCCTGAAACTTACTGATCTTGAAGATTAAAGAGGTAAATCAAAGAGTGTCATAACCCTGGCAAAAGTTGACTCTATCATCCTTGATGTGAACTCAGAAGTCCACACACACACACACACACACACACCAATCTGTGTAAAGGGGAAGGATGATTAATCACCAGTATGAGAACAAATATGAGAGGTCTTCAAAATGTTCATTGAATGAGTACAGTGTGACAAAAGTATGAATGCATTTCAAAAATATTTTGTATCATCCAGAATAAACTATAAATAAATTATGTTTTCCCACAAACTCTTTGAAGTCTCCTCAAACATATGAAAAGCAGTTATTGTCACACATGATATATTCTGAAACAACTGCAAGGTAACCCTCTTCATGCAATGGTGAAGCACTCTTCCTTGTTTACTTAGAACCACTGTTAGAAAACCGTCTTCCTGTCATCTTACCTAATTTGTAAGTTTATTTAAAAATAAATATGGGATTAAGGGGACTAGAGTTTGCCTTGAGATGTTTGAGACCATAGTATAATATGTGTTTGTGTTTGTATGTGAGTATATGTGTGTATATGTTCAATATATAAGAGAGATCAGCATTTGTGATCTGTATACTGTTTCTTTTAATTGAATACATAATCTAAACTTCCATTATAAATTATCATTATATAATAATATATACTGTCTTAAAATAACAGTATTAAAATGATACTGTGATTGATAGAAGTTTTTAAAAGATGCTTTCATTTCAGCAACCAATCAATAAATAAATCTAAACAGAAAAGATGGAAGCTAGTATGATTAACCAGGAGATCTTTTTTATCTCCTGTTTGTCACAGTTTATGTACTTCCATTAGAGGGAACCCCATTCTTTTGAAGCTCCTCCCCATAGCATAGTAACTTCCTGAGTTGTGGTTAGAATTTATAACCAAGGAAAATAATGGAGTTCCCTTTCATTTCTAGCCTTCTGGATTGGCATGGCAGGGTTTTGTTTTTTTATTTTTTTTTTTTCCTGTAATCTTGATACCAGGAGGGAGAAAATTTCAAAAGGCTGATCTCTTGGTAGAGGCTTTTACAAATCCTCAGCCATACTTTAACTTTACTTACTGAAATATATTAAAAGAAAACCTAAGCTAGTTTCATGTCTTTTCTTGACTATTCCTATTTAGATCATAACAAAAGATCTTATTTAAAAACCCACACTGGGTGATTTTGATAAGAACATGATCATGTGCGCTTTTAAAACGGAAAAGATTCATGTAAATGAAAACCAACATTTTCTCTCTTAAAAAAGAAAAGGTCTTCACTCTCCTGCAGCATTAATAAACAGCTAGGAACTGTGTATGTGGGCAAGAAAGAATGAATGTAACAGGTGACGAGAACATAATGAACTTGTTCTCTTAGAAAAGGAATTGTCAGTCACATTTTGCAACCCTTGAAGGAAGCTTGTATCAAATCATAGAAATTGTTCTAAAATATATATCCTTTTTATGCAGTTTTTTCATCAAAGGCAACACTATTACTTAATTCTGAAACAGTTGATATGTTTCCATAAATCTTTGTAAAAGAAGAGTTAAGTAATGCTTTAAAATTGCCTTATAACTAAAAGCACATTCATTCTCCCTTAAAAGTCTTCCTCCCTTTATTGTAAAATTTTATAGCTTCACAATTAGTCCAGTATACTTTTTCAGTTTATTAATTTACTTCAGAAAACATTTGTTTTTTTATTTTTTTTTTTTTCCTGTAATCTTGATACCAGAGGGAGAAAATTTCAAAAGGCTGATCTCTTGGTAGAGGCTTTTACAAATCCTCAGCCATACTTTAACTTTACTTACTGAAATATATTAAAAGAAAACCTAAGCTAGTTTCATGTCTTTTCTTGACTATTCCTATTTAGATCATAACAAAAGATCTTATTTAAAAACCCACACTGGGTGATTTTGATAAGAACATGATCATGTGCGCTTTTAAAACGGAAAAGATTCATGTAAATGAAAACCAACATTTTCTCTCTTAAAAAAGAAAAGGTCTTCACTCTCCTGCAGCATTAATAAACAGCTAGGAACTGTGTATGTGGGCAAGAAAGAATGAATGTAACAGGTGACGAGAACATAATGAACTTGTTCTCTTAGAAAAGGAATTGTCAGTCACATTTTGCAACCCTTGAAGGAAGCTTGTATCAAATCATAGAAATTGTTCTAAAATATATATCCTTTTTATGCAGTTTTTTCATCAAAGGCAACACTATTACTTAATTCTGAAACAGTTGATATGTTTCCATAAATCTTTGTAAAAGAAGAGTTAAGTAATGCTTTAAAATTGCCTTATAACTAAAAGCACATTCATTCTCCCTTAAAAGTCTTCCTCCCTTTATTGTAAAATTTTATAGCTTCACAATTAGTCCAGTATACTTTTTCAGTTTATTAATTTACTTCAGAAAACAGAAGTTACAAATATGAGAATATAAGAAGCCTACTCTAGTAGTCTGTATTTTTTAAATGAATACACAAAATTGGTATTACACAGCTGCTCTTTAAAAAGTTTAAATGAATACAAAGCACACAGTCAACACAGACCTCTATATTTTATCAAGTTAGCAATGTAGCAGACACATTTTTCACTCCATCTCATTTGATAACCTCTAAGGCCATCACCTTATTAATAAAGCCACTTTTTAAGCAAAGTCAACAGCAGGAAAATATTTTAGCACTTATTAAAATTGTAATACTAAATTTGCAGTTTCTGTAGAAGTAAAACATTTCTATTAGCATTTCTAGTAATATTCCCTTTTGATTCTGTTTGTTTTTTTTTTAAATAAGAAGCACATTTAAAATAAGTGTGACTAAACTAGGAATTAAGCACAATTTACACTTTGAAGTATTCTCTTGTCCACAAAACAGAAATCGACTAACTTGCAAAATATTTGCACTAATATTAAAATGACTCAGTATTATTTCAAGAGTTTTAAAAGAATGTGTGCCAAGTTCCTGCAATGAAATATGAGCAAACAAGACAAAAAGAAACAAAAGAAGTTTGCATGCTGCTTTCCAAAAGAAGTTTAAAGAGTTTTGTTTTTTTTTTTACCAGGAATAACACACAAACTATACGAAGGAAATTACTGGAATCAAAAACTCACTTACTTTTTAATATGTAAAGATGCACTTTATTCCCTATTTTAGGTTAAAAATGAGAGGACACACCAGAGAATCTTGCGCAGTTAGATAATGCCAGACCCTGACCCTTCAACTGGCCAGGAATTCTCACACAAAGCTCTTTTCATACAGACCATACTACACGTATATTCCTGAGATAAGGTAGCAAAACATGAAGCTTGAAGGGACACAAAGCCAGAAGAAATGAAATGTTTACACTATATTCTGTCACGCCGGTGCGCCTTCATTATCCATCCCACACATGATTTGCCTAAAACAATATTGATTCATGTTGAAGAGAAACATGATTTAAACAAAAGGACGATTTTAAGGGAAAGGACACACGCGACGGTAGAAATACTGTCTTTCTCGGTTCACATCTCCAAGTTTAATGGGAAATCAAGCAAAAACAAAACCAGATCACCTGAGAAGGTCTAAGAAATGTTTGTGCTGTAATTTCCCTCCAGGACCAGCAGATTTCTTAACTTATTTTACAACATAGAAAGAATATGGTAAATAATACCTTAAATCTGCACTCACCATGCGAAAGCAACAGTTGCGTGGAGTGAAAGTGTGTTATTTTCTGCCCCCGCTCCATTTCTGTTTTGCCTATAGTTGTCCAACACCCAAAAGCCCAGAGCTGCCACCCAGAGGCCCCTTCCACAAGCTGGCTTATTTGCCTGTCAATCTGAGTGCCGGCTTCTGCATCATGCAGCTGTGCACTTTGCTGAAGTTCTAATTTAATTTCCATATGCTTCCCACAGCCTGAAATAGGTGATTTGTTCTTTCAGTTCAGTGAATACTCAAGTCACTTTTCACGTAACTATAGGATCAAGCTTTACGTTGTGTGCACCCAAGTTAAAGGGGTTTTTGGTAAGAAGTGGGTGGAGAGAAGTAAACTCACTACGAGGGAATTCACAGCGTAACCAGACGCAGAGAAACTTCCTCTCTTTTTTCCTTCCGTGCTGGGCTGAGCTGCTAGTGCCTCTTTCACAGAACTTAGGAATGTAACGGGAGGGCACAGAGGCCCAGCCAGACAAGCCTTTCTCAATCAATTAGCTTGCAGCCATTACTTGTGACCTGAGGTCACACAGCGTAAGTGTGGGGTGTGCCTTCAGGGGTCCCAAGGCTGCATATTGCAGCTTAGATAACCCAACCCAAGCAGACTCTGAAATCCAGAAAGACTTTTCATAGAAAATGTGCTCAAGATATGAAATAGACCAAAGGTAAACTGCAAATGTCTTTTTTTAACCACTTCTTAATTCAAAGGTCTTTTATTCTACTAAAAAATCGAGTATGTTTGATCAATCATGATTTAGAACGAAGCACTTAGATTTAGGAGGATTTTTGTACTCAATATCAAGCTGGGAAATGGAAATGACAAATTAATACATCATAGATAGTTGAGAGTTTTAAAAAGTTTGTGGAAAACGGGAATTAAAGTACTAGTTTATTTTGGTGCAAAAACAATTGAAACCATGCATAGTTTTTTTCATGTGTGTTTTCCATGAATTTTTTAAGACTCTACACGTGTGTGTATAACACAACATCACCACTTAGAGTCTAAGGTTTTGTTATAGTTTACTTTAAAGTTTACGTATTTGATTCATAAGGAAGAGCACGTGCATATGCGACAGACACAAGCACTCTCAGCAGGTCTTGTCGTGGGGCGATTCCCTTTCCTGAGCCCACCTGCTCCTCAGGATCTTGGGTGCATATGCACTAGGCATGTTTTCAGATTGCCTCACCATGCGAACCTGTGTTCTCCCATATGGCTTCCACCACTATAGTACAACGTGCTACTGGCTGCCTTGCTTCAGTTTTTGACTCTTGATTTAGTATACCTGACTGCAAGGTTGAACGACTGTAAAAAAAGTTTCATATCCTTAAAGGAAATCAAAGTGACGGGCTAGAGGTACCTATTTTAATCTCTTTCAAGATTATGTGTTATCTTCTTATCATGATTTATCTTTTTTGTTTTTCTTTCTTTTTTTTTTTTTTGAGAGGTTTTTGCTATAGGGCGCGTGCGCTCACCAGACAGACAGAGAGAGACAGAGGGACAGAAAGCGAGAAATCACCCCCCAGGGGGGATGGCCACGCTGCAATCCCTTCTCCATTCTCCTCTCGGGATCTTGGGCATGCACGCACACGCGCCCGGCGTGAGTTTCAAGCCACCGGGTCTGGGACACAATCCATGGTCGACTACATGGGAGTCCAGCGACATAGCCATTACGCCAATCACTGGTCCCATTAAGAAAGGATTTTTGTAGGCTGGCAGGTGGCGTGCTGGTTGAGGACTGGACTCCCACATGACTGACCATGGTAAAAGTCCTAGACCTGGCAGCTTGCTTTATTTTTCTTCTCTTTTCTTTTTTTTTGTTTTTCCTGTTTTTCTGATCCTCTTCTGTAGAGCTTTATTTATTTTTTGTAATTATTTATTAATTATAATTATGGACTCTATATGTTATTCAAGTGCTTTATATAGATTTTATATAAATATATACTTTATTTTGCTTTCTCACTTTCCCTTTCTCTCACTTTCCCTTTCTCTCTCTCTCTCTCTCTCTGTGTGTGTGTGTCTCTCTGGTCAAATTAAAACAAATTAATAAATTAAATAAACTGGATAAATTATTTCTTTTAAAAAGAGAGGATTTTTGCTATAGGGTGTGTGCTCTTGCCAGAGAGACAGAGAGAAACAGAGAGACAGAAAGTGAGAATTTGCCTCCTCCCAGGCAATTTATGGCCACACCACAATCCCTTCTCTTCTATTATCCTCTTGGGATTTTGGACATGCACATCCATGTGCCTGGTGTGTTTTAAGGCTCTGGGTCCAGAATTTGAACTGCAGTGGACTATGCGGGAGTCTAGTGACATAACCATTACACCATCTGCTGGTCCCTATCATAACTTATCTTACTCTAATAGCTATTTTAATAAGAATTTCATTTTGTGTTCTAGTTCAGATAAATTCTTCTCTCCTTTAATATATTTCAAAACATGAGAATTAAAAGTAATAGAAAATAGGGCCAGCAGATGATGTGGAGGTCAAGACAGCTGGATTCCACATGGCTGACTCCATGGATTAAGTTCCAGACCCAGTGGCTTGAAAATCATACCAAGCACATGTACATGCATGACCAAAAGCATGAAAGGAGAATGGAAGAGAAGGGATTGTGGCACGGCCACCCCCTGGGAACTGATTTATTACTTTCTCTCTCTCTCTTTCTGACATGCACCTTATGGCAAAAATATAAATAAATAAAGTTAAATTAAAATAAAGAAAAGTAAAAGAAAAAAGAAAGAATAGAAAACAGGCAAAATGCTAAAGAAAAACATAATTCTTTAAATTATGTTTCTTTAAATTTCATACGTTTTCATATTCCTCAAAAACACTATAGTCATCATTATCAATAAATCAATGATACAGAAATATCAAGTACCATTGTTTCAAATAAAATCCTTACTTCTGGGGCCCAGCAGATGGTATAATGGTTATGTAGCTGGACTCCCATGTAGTTGACTGCAGTTCAAGTCCCAGACCAGTGATTTAAAACTCATTCTGGGCTCATGTGCATGTGTGCTCAAGATCTTGAGAGGAGAATGGAGGATAAGGGGTTTGCAGTGTGGCCATTCCCCCAGGGGGTGATTTCTTGCTTTCTATCTGTCTCTCCAGTGAGCACATGTACACTGCAGCAAAAATCTCTCTCAAAATAATAATAATAATAATAATCTACACTTTGTAATAAAACAAACTAATTAAGGAGCATATGCTTTTATAGTTACTGAATTAGCCAATCTCAAAAATGACCATTACCCAGGGGTGGACGGCCATACCCACAGTTTCTTATGCTATTTTCTTGGTGATACCACAAAGTGCTATCTGATTAGGTACTATAAAGAAATGGCAATATTTCAAAGGGATATCGAACTTAGAATCCCGCTCCCACTAGGACCAGCAGATGACATAATAGTTACATAGCTGGACTCATGCGTGGTTGACCATGGTTCAAGTTCTGGACCCGGTGGCTTAAAACTCACACCAGGTGCACATATGTACATGTCCAGGATCCCAAGAGAACAGTGGAGGAGAAGGCATTGCAGTGTTTCCATCCCCTCTGGGAGGGGGAGGTGAGTTCTCACTTTCTGTCTCTCTATTTCTCTGTCTCTCTGGTAAGTACATGTGCCCTATAGCAAAAATCTCTCTTAAAAAAAAAAAAGAATAATAATTCCCCTCTCATTACCTTTTACTTATCCAATTGATTTGTCTTTAAACTAGGTATTTTAGGTATTTTGTGATATAAATATAAAAAGGAAACCAGGGCTAGCAGGTGGCATGGTGGTGGAGGCACTGAACTCCAACATGCTGACTGCAGTTTGAGTCCCAGACTTGGTAGCTTACTGTCTCACCTTCTATCTTGTTCCCTCTCTGTCTGTCTCTCTTTGATGAGTGAACTTGGCCTGTAGCAAATTTAAAAATAATAATAATAATAAATAAAGTTAAATAAATAATTATTTTAAAAATTAAAAAAGAAACAAAAATATCCAAGAATAAATAAGACAGGTGACAGAAAGCAGTAGCCAAATAATACTGTCTGGCAAACAGAGTCCATGTCATTTTATTTATTTATTTTAGAGGCTTTTGCCTTAGGGCACATGTGCTCGCTGGGAAGAGAGAGAGACAGAGAGACAGAGTCAGTGAGAATGGAGAGAAATTGCCCCCAGAGGGGATGGCCACACTACATCCCTTCTCTTCCATCGTGCTCCCAGTATCTTGAGCACGCATGCACACACATATGGTGTGAATTTCAAGCCACAAGGTACAAGACTTAAACAATGGTCAGTCATGTGAGAGTCTAACGACATAACTACTATGCCATCTGCTGGTCCCCAGAGGCCATTTTTTAAAACTGTAATAATGGAGACTAATAACAAGTATGTTAAAATCAGTGACTACGGGTTAGAGAAGAAATCAGGGGTATGTACTTTCTCTAATATAAATAAAGAGTCATTGATAAGTTTAGAAAACATATCACCATAGCCTTTAAATAGTTTAAAAAATAAATAAAGTTATGACTTGGTATCTCTTCATACGTAAGTCATAGCTGTTTCATATAATGAAATCAGACAGCATCAAAAACACTTTCAGCTCTTAAGCCAATAGATATGTAGAAAATCAAGAATTTTTATTACTGCTCAAGGAATATCTACTCTTTAGAAATTTCTACAAGTCAATGCCATATTCCATTTCTATGCATTTTGAAGAGCAAACTTTGTTTTCTTGTTCCTTCACTCAAGACTAACAACTAACTTCTAAGAGCCAACAAGACTGCCAGACCATACACGTTAGAAGTCTACAAACATACGTCTTAAAATTCTGGCCTGAATTAT
Organism: Tupaia belangeri chinensis; assembly: GCF_000334495.1. Lineage (NCBI taxonomy): Eukaryota > Metazoa > Chordata > Mammalia > Scandentia > Tupaiidae > Tupaia > Tupaia belangeri. Next base: position 1,352,489 of record NW_006207036.1, read on the forward strand.
GACAGAGCTTCTACGTACACAAAACAAAGAACTTTCTGAGAAGTGCCTACATAAAACATAAAACATACACCAGTTCTTGAAAGGGCCCTGGTGATTTCACAGTCCATAATGCATTTTTTTATGCCCAGTTGGCTAAAACAACCACAGACACTTCAGAATAACACATGGGTTATGAAAATAATCCCTTTGGCAAAAGCATGATACTTTATATTGGAATGATCTCTACCAGTAAGCTATTGAAAACAGTTTGTCAACTTAACTGCACTCAGTTTCCATTCTTGTAAGAAAATGACGTTGGACTAAGAAACAACAGGTGGTCTACTGTAGACAGATTGTTCCTATCAATCTCAAAGTTAAGAAAGTAACATTTTTAGATAAACTGAATTCAGATTCATGATCTTAATTGACCAAAAACCTAGACTGCCATGATTACATTGGCAAGTCATTGAAGGTACTGATCCTTGAGATACATAGGGTAGACCCTCATACCATTACCTCTTCCTATTTCAGTTTTAGCACCGGAAACCAAAAGAGAGATGGGAGGACTGGTATGTAACACATTACATCCTCCAAAAACAATTAGTTAAAACAATGAGAGCAAGGATGGAAGATGGTAGAGAGGCACATACTGGAAATTGTAACTTCATGCTTGTGATACAAGAAGGTTTGATATTTGGAGGCCATGCTATTTTAGAGAGCAATGTTAAACCACATTGATGTTTCCTAGTCTCTAGAGGGGAGTTCTAAACACCAAATTGTCACACAGCTGGAGCAATATAAAGGGGTTTAACCAACATAAATAGGATTTACACTCTTTTCTTTTAATGAGAGTGAGAGTAAGAGAGAAAAAGGCATTGAGAGTCTTCCCATGTAGTGATCCTCCTGCCCCAACCTACCAGTTTGCTAGGAGCACAGAGGTGCCACTGCACCTGGTTAGGTTGGGCTAGGAACTGAACCTGGGCCTCCTTTGCTGCCTTAGTCACTGCATAGTGACACCTTCCCACTGTCACTACCATGGTCAGGCTAACCAGCATAAGCAGATTCTAACCGGCAAGAAGGGGACAGTAAGAAAACAACAAGTACTATCTGATTGTAATCATGACAACGGGTAAATCTAAGTCAACCCAGAGTGTTGAACAGATAGAAAACAGATCTAAAATGGTGGCCAACATAAAAATATGACAGAAAATGGAATAAGAACATTTTCAAAAGGAGATCAATAACTGAAAATGCCATCTATTAAAATAGAGAAACACATGGGGCCAGACTACCTGCTGGCCCCATGGTGGTTGAGACATTGGCTTCTCACATGGTTAACTACAATTCAAGTCCCAAACCTCTCTCTCTCTCTCTCTCTCTCTCTCTCTCTCTTCTCTGGTGAGCACATATGCCCTGTAGCAAACTAAATAATAATAATAAATAGAATTAAATAAATGATTCTTAAAATAAGTGAGAAAAGACAACTTAAATAGAATTCACGAAGCCATGACACCTATAATAAGCTGAGTGTCCTAGATAACTACACGCAACCCTCTCTCTCTCTCTCTCTCTCTCTCTCTCTCTCTTCTCTGGTGAGCACATATGCCCTGTAGCAAACTAAATAATAATAATAAATAGAATTAAATAAATGATTCTTAAAATAAGTGAGAAAAGACAACTTAAATAGAATTCACGAAGCCATGACACCTATAATAAGAACAAGAAGGAAAAATGTCTTAAAAACAAGAAAATAAAATAGGAGTATACATCTTTAAGAAGAAGAAAAAAGAGAATAGGTGATAAAAATATATGAGAAATGGCACTGGTCAATTATGGTAGTGAAATGAATTATAAATTTAAAAAGTGGATGCTTGATATCTATCACAACAATTTAGGTGAGCTCACTGGAAGAGCTTTTAAAATATTTTCAAATACAAGATGCTGGGCTGGCATTGTGACCTAGTGGCTAATTTAGTCAGAATCCACATGTCCAACTGTGAAGTTCAAGTTCCGGAACTGGTAGCATGAGGAACATGCCAGGCACATGTGCGTGTGTGCATGTGTGTGTGTGTAGATGTGCCTAAAACCCAGTAAAAAAGGAGAGAAGGGCAACAAAAGATTGAAACATGACCATCCCCCATTGGAAGTCGTTTCTTCTTTCTCTGTCTCTGCCTCTGTCTCTCTCTCTTTCTCTGGAGTGCATACACACCCTGTATCACAAGAAAAAGTATATCTATTCATCTTTCTATCTCCATCTCTATATCTGTCTCTCTCTCTATATATATGTCTGAGATGACACGATACAAAAAATATTCAAAAGCATACTATGAAAGGGGGGAAATGTCTATAAAAGTGTGAAAATTTTCAACACATGTAATTTCTATAAACTTTTGAACATATTTATAGGAACAAATATCTTAATGGAGACAGTGTGGGAAGGGGGTGAGAGGAGGTGAGTGTGAGGAAAGAAATCAAGGAGAAAAATAGAGTCAAGACATTTATGGGACACAGAAATGGATGATTATCTGTTGATGGTAATATGTGTAGTACCGGGACCAGCAGATGGTATAATGGCTACATCACTAGACGCCCATGTAGTCAACCTCAGTTCGAGTCCTGGACCCGGTGGCTTAAACTCACTCTAGGCATGTGTGCATGTATACCCAAGATCCCGAAAGGAGAATGGAGAAGAAGGGATTGCAATGTGACCATCACCCCTGAGGGAGTGATGTCTCGCTTTATGTCTCTCTGTCTCTGGCGAGCGAATGCAGCCTATAGCAAAAACTTCTCAAAAAAAAAAATGTATAGTACCTTCAATTGCACTGGTGTGAAGTGTATTCATGTTGAGCAAACTCACCTTATAAGCTGTAGTGATGTATAGTGATTGAATGTATAAATTAAAATAATAAATAGTGTATAAAAAAGAAGAACCAATGATTGAAAGAAGAAATAAAGCACTATTGATATTCAGTCTAAATTTTCCCATCTTATAATTTTAAAACTAGTGTTAAAGTGGGTTGTTACATGGCAAAATACATTCTTGCACATTACTTAAGAAAAGATAAATTGGAACAAGCTGTCTGGAAAGAATCTTTATATAAGCCAAAATTATTGTATTTTTTTTCTTTCTATTTACCTATTGAACAAGCATTTATTCATTTATTTGATTATTTATTTGCCAGAATATACTCTCCAGAGAGAGACAGAAGAGAGGAAGAAAGTAAGAGGGCATCCCCTGTGGGGCATGGTCATGGCCTTCTCCCCCATCTATCCTGCCCTTTAGGATTTTGGGTATTCACATACATGCACTTGGCATGTTTTTCAAGCTCAGCCCCAGGACATGAAACAGTCAGCCATGTGGGATCCAGCTGCCTTAACCACCAGGCCGCCAACTGGCCCAAATGAATATTTGTTAATCACCTACAATGTACCAGGTACTTTTTAATGCTCTGGACCTAACATATTTAAGAAGAGACAGAATTTCAGGACCAGCAGTTGGCGTAATGGCTATGTCGCTAGACTCCCATGTAGTCGACCGCAGTTCGCATCCCGGACCCATTGGCTTAAAACTCTCACCGGGCGCGTGTGCGTGTGTGTCCAAGATCCCAAGAGGAGAATAGAGGAGAAGGGATTGCGGGGTGACCATCCCCCCTGGGGGGTAATTTCTCGCTTTCTGTCTCTCTGTCTCTCTCTGTCTCAAGAGTGCATGCGCCCTATAACAAAAACCTCTCAAAAAAAAAAAAGAAAAGAAAAGAAAAGACAGAATTTCTGCCTCATTTATCTTAGCTTCTAGTGGGCAGAGATGGACGATAAACAGGTAAGCAAACATTATGTTAAATACTTTTTTAAAATGCATTTATTTATTTATTTATTTTTACATTCAATCACTGTTGTCATTACAGCATACCAAATGAATTTCCCCAACCCAATACACTGTATATTGATTCAATCAAAGATATTACCATACATATTTTTATCAACAGATAAGAAACATTAAGACAAAAAATAAGGTAGGGTAAGGAGGTAAGAAGTAACTGTCAGAGATGAATACATTTTAGATACATGCTCAGGGAGAATCTCCTATGTGGACTCACATTTGAGTAATAATCTGAGTATAAAGTGGGAGTCCCGGGTGATGATTTAGGAGAAAAGCACTTCCAGACAAGCACCTCGCAGCAAAAAGGCCTTGAGACGGAGTGCACTTCTTGCTATTTTATCAGGGACACTTTTATAAGAAACTGATCAGTGAGACAGATCAATATTTTTGTGCAAAGCTGTTTATAACTACGTACAAATCAGAAGATAGTTGGCATCGATTTATATGGTATGGTATTACATAGCTACTTAAAATGATTATCTCAAAGAGTTATGAGAGGTGAACTTTAGGTAAGCAAAAGAAGAAAAAAAATTCTAGACAGCATATGATTTCAATTTGGTAAAACACATGTCTTTGGATATAGTAGAAAGATTAGGTACCAAATTGTCACTAGTAGCCCTCACCTCTGCATGACAGAATCATGAATATTTACTTTTGAATTTTCTTTCTAATTTTTGTAAAACAATTTAAATGTGATTTTTAATAAAAAAATAAACAAAAAGAGAGGGAGGTATTACTAATCTAGGTAGGTAATTAATTTCAGCATTTTCTTTATCGCAAACCTTAAAGCTTTCAACCTACTTTGGTTATTTACTCTCCAAAGTCTAGTCAATCAGTGCTTGGAATGAAAGATTCTTTTTAAAAAAGCAATTGAAATGTTCTTTCTTTCAGTTTCCCTGTAAGTTAGATGTACAGGAAAATATTTGAAATACATACATACAATCATGACCATGTATGTATATAGCCTTTGTTTTCTCCTTTGAGAGCATATGGCAAGAGTCATCTTCTCAGTCAGTGACAAATGTCCTCCCACAGCCTCTACTACTTTGACCCTTAATTAGATCTTCTCAGACAATCTAAAACAACTCATGTCTCAGACCCTCCCCATCTGTGTGGGTCCCAAAGGATTAGGGCAGCAGCAGGAAAGTCAGAAAACACCTCACTACAGCCTAGGATATGTGTAGCTAAATGGGTGACCATCTGGAAAGTTGAGTGAGGTTGCTGAAAGAGAGCAAGAGAAAGGGAAAAAAAGATGGCAAAAGAACAGGAATGAAGGAAAGAGACAGGAAAAAAAGGAGAAGAGGGGAGGGGAGGGGAAGGAAGGGAAGGGAAGGGAAGGGAAGGGAAGGGAAGGGAACGGAAGAGAAAGGAAAGGAAAGGAAAGGAAAGGAAAGGAAAGGAGGAAAGGAAAGGAAAAGAGGAAAGGAAAGGAAAAGAGGAAAGGAAAGGGGAAAGAAGAAGCAAACACAGAGAAAACTACACAATTAGGTTATTAATGTTAAGCGAAAGTTGAGTGAGGGAACAGAGTCAGCAGGTGGTGTGGTGGTTGGGGTGGTGGACTTCCATATGAGCAACCATGGTTCAAGGCTCAGACCTGGTGACTTGCTTTCTCTCTCTCTCTCTCTCTCTCTCTCTCTCTCTCTGTGTGTGTGTGTGTGTGTGTGTGTGTCTTGGTGAGTTCACATGCCTTCTAGCAAATAATAATAACAAATGAATAAATAAAATAAATAATTATTTTTAAAAAGGAAACTTATGTCAAGGACTCAAAGAGCATGTGTTCAAGAACTGATGTTTTTGATAACTATATGAAGCCTATAACCTGAGTGCTGTCATTTAAACATCCTGTTCAAGTAAAAAACAATGAAACCACTAGAAGAAGTAAATATGGAGATTAAAGAAAGAATTGGTAAATCTGCATAATTTGAGAAAATAAGCAGATGATTAGAATGAGAACTAGGTAGGACAAACAGGTGATAAAGAATGCATATGTGTAAGCAATTCTGACACATGTTGCTGATGGATAGTAGAGCTTTTAGTGAAAAATGTAGAAAATGGTCTAATTAGATGGAGATATTATGAGATGGGAATGAGAAAGGCGGAGTGGTAGGAAAGTATGAGATTGATTCAGATAGAAGAAAATAAAGATATTTACAAAATACAGGAGAATGGAGAAAAGTCACAAATTGGGAAGAAGCAGAAGCACACACTGAATGTCTTATTTAGGGAGAGGTGAAAGCTCAAGTCTGATCCTATAGGAAGCTGTTCAGAGGGCAAGCATTGAGCTCCTCAAGGGAGGATCTTTTGTGAAGTCAGGGCTCAACTGGCATCCTGATATCCACATGGTCTTCGATCTCCCATGGGATACGGAGTAGTTCCCATGTGCCTGGTTGCTGGTGGCCTCTATCCAGCCAAGTCATCACCCCAGCTGTGGGGTGTCTAATCTGCTTGGGCCTCCAAGACAGAAAAAGTCAGAATGGTAACAAGTTCTATCAATGAAAAGAAATTAAGGCATTTGGCCAATATGCTCTATTATATCATAGCTAGATAGAATGGCAGAGTCTAGCCAAGAATAAGAGCCAAAACTCTAGTTGGCATTTTGGAAGAATATCTCAGAACAAACAGGACTTTGGGGAGTAGGTAGTGAAGATCACACCTTGAGGAGTGGGGGAAGGTAACCTACCCAAAGTTATCTTTCCCTGTATCCTCACCTTGGCTCTAAACATCTCATACAAAATTTTGGTGCTGAGACTAGCAGATGGGTAGCAGATATGTTGCTGGACTCCCACATAGCAGACCACAGTTTGAGTCCCAGACCTGGTGCCTTAAAGCTCAAACTGAGTATGTGTGCATGTGTGCCCAAGATCCTTGGAGGAGAATTGAGGGGGATTACAACGTGGTCACTTCTTTGTTTTTTTCCTGCACTTTCCCTCTCACTATGTCGGTCTGTCTCTGTCTCTCTCTCTGTTAAGTGCATGTGCCCTAAGGCAAAAACCTCTAAGAAAAAAATTTGGTGCCAAAAATTCTTTATAATACCAAGACTGATTTTATATGTATAAAATACTGTCTTTGGGAATGCCTACACAAGTTAAATACAGTACATGTGAAATTACATTTATCAGCATTTAGATTATGATATTTGAGACAATTTAAGGGAAATTTTGCATCAGAGTATGTTGCCAAAAAAGGCCAACCTGGCAGAAAAAAAAAAAAAAAAGGCAGCTAAATTTTAGTTAACTATTCTTGAATTGCTGGCTCTAAAGCTCTTGTTTTACTGTGCCTGAAACTGTGGGTGCCTCTATTATTAAAACTCAGCCTCAGGCCAGCAGATGGTATAGTGGTTACATCACTGGACTCCTACATGGCTGACTGCAGTTCGAGTTGTAGACCTGGTGGTTTGAAATACATGCCAGGTGTGTGTGTGTATGTATCCAAGATCCCAGGAGGAGAATAGAGGAGAAGGGATTATGGAGTAGCTATCGACCCTGGGGGATGATTTCTAACTTTCTCTCTCACTATCTGTCTTTCTTTCTGGTGAGCACACACACCCTAACACAAAAAACTCCAAAAACAAAAACAAAAATACTCAGCCTGTTGAGTTAGAGAATCCTGTAGAGTTTATAATAAATAACATATTATTTTTATAAGCTTATTGAGCCTATATTCAAATGATCAGACTGAAACTTTTAATTAGAAGAGGGTTTGGTTTTTGTTGTTGTTGTTGTTTTGTTTGTTTTTTGGTTGGTTGGTTTTTTGTTTTTGAGAGGTTTTTGCTATAGGACATGTGTGCTATAGCTTTCTCTTCAGAAAGGCAGAGAGAGACAGAGAAAGGGAGAAATCACTCCCCCAGAAGATGGCCACATCGCAATCCCTTCTCCTTCATTCTCCTCTTGGGATTATGGGCATGTACCTGGAATGAGTTTAAACTGCTGGGCCCATGACTCAAACCATGGTCAGCTACATGGGAGTCCAGCTACATAGCCATTATGCCAAATGCTGGCCCCTAGAAGAGG
>NW_006207036.1:1360404-1370254 GCF_000334495.1 Tupaia belangeri chinensis
CAGCAGGAAGTGCAATGGTTAAGGTGCTGGATACCCACATAGCCACCAATGTTTTGAATCTAGAACCTGGCAGCTTGCTTCATCACTTGCTCTCTCTCTCTCTCTCTCTCTCTCTCTCTCTGTCTCTGGTGAGTGCATGTGTACTGTAAAAATTTAAAAAATAAAAATAATAAATAAAATTAAATAAGTAATTCTTTTTTAAAAAGAAGAAGAGGATATGATGGGTTACTGAATCCAGGAACAAATTAAGCTCTGTAATTCCAGTTTCAAAATTTTCAAGAGCTGTTTTTCAGATCCTAGCTCCTATTCAATTATTTAGATTGGAGAACTGTCTTCCTGTTTGTCATTGTTTCCCCAATTCACAGCTAACTTAATTAACTATATAGCTTTTAGGGAAAGGAAATAGGTTCTATTTATGGCTTATGATCAGAAGAGTATGGAAATAGCTGAGCTAAAGCAATTCAGAAGATATACATATTACACAGTATAAAGTTCATGTGTATCCGTCGCTATTTTTTTTTTTTTTTTTTTTGAGAGGGTTTTGCTATAGCATGTGTGCACTCGCCGGAAAGACTGAGAGAGACAGAAAGCAAGAAATCAAGACAGAAAGCAAGTGTTGGCCATGCCACAATCCCTTCTGCTCCATTCTCCTCTCAGGATCTTGGGAACACATGCACACCTGCCTAGTGTGAGTTTAAGCCACTGGGCCTGGGACTCGAACCGCGGTCGACTACATGGGAGTCCAGTGACATAGCCATTACGCCAACTGCTGGTCCTTGCTGGTCCTTCTATTTTTATTTTTATTTATTTATTTATTTATTTTAGGAAATAATAATCGAGAAGAAATAGGTGGCATGTTGATTGTGGCACTGGAATCCCCACGTAACTGAGTGTGGTTTGAGTCCTGGACCTGGTGGCTTGAAAATCACTCCTGGCACTTGTACATATGTGCCCAAAATCCCAGGAAGAGAAGGGATTGATGTGTGGTCATTCTCCCTGGGCAGTGATTTCTCACTCTGTCCCTCTGGCAGGCACATGCATGCTATGGCTGAACCAAAAAAAAAAAAAGAAGTCAAATGTCTCAGGACACTTGTAAATCCAAAGAACAATGAAGAACAGCACTGAGTGTGTGTCCTTTTCTTTGACACTTGTCAAACCAGAGAACACAGTGTGCTTGCATTCCAATAATGAAAGCAATTGAAGGAGTTCTGGCTGTTCCTTCATACTTGTTAAACATGTATTAAGTGAATAAATGGTATATTATAAGTGTATAGAACAACTGAATATGTAATGTCTAGTGAGTGTCGATCTATACAACTCTTCAAACAATTTGAAACTGGAATGGCTGTCCTGAAACAGGGCTGAACAGGTTTTTAAAGAGAAAAAGTCCTTGTGGCTACCAAAGATGGCTCTCGGCAAGAAAATTGGTATTCATTTAAGAATGTACAGTCAGAGAAAGCAAGGAGGGGATGGTCACCAGCCATTTCGATTGACTGGATCCTTCGCACATCACATACCTAGACTTTCTACACCAGCACCCGCTCAACACTTGGAGCTGATCAGTGAGCTCTCATTTCTCATGTCCACAGTTGGAAAGCCCTGCCGCCACACACTACTTCCCTGTCCTTAGTCTTTTCAGATACCTTGTTCCTGCTCTCTAAGACTCAGCATAGGTGTGATCTCTGCTCCTCCCAGACCCCACTGGATCTCTCTTCCCCTGGTGGTGTTGAATCGTGTCTGTGACATTAGATTCACTTATAACTCCATTTCAAGGTAGATATTCCATTATTCAGCCAGCTGGGCTTCAGAATGATCTCTACATTCCATTCTTTTATCTTTGTCCCAGTGCCTCTGTTTTGACGTAGGTCAATGTCACCTGTAGGTCACAAGAGTTCCCTAATTGATTTTTCCAGCATCTCTTGAGCAGTGCCACAAGCAAATTCCTGTCAGATTTTCTTTTTTTTTTTTCTAAAAAAAAGGTCATTTTACTAATTAAAGCATCTATTTCCAAAATAACAAAAATCTAAACTCTTCAATCAGCAAAAAGAAAAAAGAGATGTTAGTTAACATCTTACCTTTTTAGTCTCATAATCACACACTTCCCCCACCCTTCGTCTGTGCTCCAGGCACATTAAATCATTAAATATCTTGCCAGGCCCAAGCAATCTAGGTTGTTTAACACATATGTGCCTTTGAAGAGCCTGTTCCTTTCTGTAAAATGTCTTTCCCCTGCTTAGTTTTTCCTAAAATTCTAACTCATCCCCTAAGATGTACTTAAGCACTATTTACAAACCCTCAGTCTTTGCCAAGCAGGCTCCCATGCTCTGTGAGACTACAGTGGCTTTTTTTTTTTTTACATTTAATTTAGCACTTACATTATTATATTTTAATTGCTGATTTTTATTTCTGTCCTTGATTTTATGTCTTGCAAACAAATACTTTTTTTCTTTTTTTATACTAAGAGATAGTGAGCTGACGAAGGGCAGGGACAGTTTTTGTATTCCCAGGGTTCACACAGTACTCAACACCAAGTAAGTAATTGATAAATTATTGGAAATGCAAAGAAAATTAAAGGGAGGGGAATGAAAAAATTATTTAACAGGAAATAATAATAAAAATAAGAGGAGAAGAATACATGAAGACACTGCTAAAATTCTAAATGTCTGGAAGTGGTAATGGTAGTACCATGGTAAAACACGGTGTTCTGTGAGGCTGATCCACATGGGAAGTTGTGGGTTCACATCTGGAGACCTCCCTGAATATGTAAGGAATGTAGGTGACTATGATCTGGGGCTAGCTGAAGCTAGGGGTTGATTGTAGCATAAGGACCCTGTTTGGGATGCTGTCTCTCTGAGACTCTATAATTGTATTGCTCTCTGTCAAGGGGAAAAAAAAAGAGTGAAAGAAATAAAAGCACTCATCCTTCTGAAAATGGCTGCATGTGTTTTTATCAAGGACAACATTCTGAGAAATAAATACCATTCTAAATCAAAGAATAAAGGGTTTCATTTTTAAGAGGTGAAATGCATATCTTTCTATATCTTTCTCTTTTCAAAATGATAACAAAGCTAGAGCAAAAGAAAGAAACTCCTATACAAATAGTGTTTGTTTCCTGTGGCTGCCATAACAAATCCCCACAAGCTTGGTGGCTTAAAACAACAGAAATTTATTCTGTTGCAGTCATAGAAGCCAGAAGTTTAGTATCTGCCTCAATGTGGTCAAATAAGATTTTCAGCAAGGCTGTGCTGTCTCTGGAGGCTCTTCGCAAGAATCCATTCCTTGACTCTTTCAGCTTCTGGTGGTTCTTACATTTCTTGGCATTTTCTTTCTTGTAGCTATAACACTCCAGTCTTCACCCCTATCATATCACCTTCTCATCTGAGCATCAACTTGCTTTACTTCTACCTTGCAAAGATTCTTGTGATGACACTTTGGCCTAAACTGGGTAATCTAGGTTGATCTCATCACAAAATTCCTAATTCAATTATTTCTGCCAAGGCCCTTTTGTCAAATAAGGCAATATTCACAGGTTCTGAGAACAAAGACAATGATATTTTTTTTTGGGGGGGGTCATTATCAGACTACTATAATAACTAATTCAGCTGTTTGCTAAAACTGGAAGACATATCTACACCATGATATGTGAATATAGAAAGTAGGGGGAATAGTGTCATTTGGCTCAACAGAATTGAAGAGAGACAAATTAAATGTAAATTGGAGACATTTATAAAATATAAACAAGCACACCCACATGTATAATCTAAGAAAAGTTCAGACCTTGGAACATCTGGGAGTCATCTAAGATGGGGACTAAGGCCCACAGGTAGCGGCAGTGCTAGAAACACTGTAAGAGGAGTGTTAGACCCCTGTATGGTTACTTTTCCACTACTAAGGAATCGCTGATCTCCTCAACCCTAAAGGAACAAAGAGGTACCATCTCTCGAGAGTTAAATCAGCATGATCCTAATCCATAGCACAAAGAGGACAGGCCTGGTACCAAAATTGATACCAAGAAAAATGATACCTTTATCTAAGACCAGGGTGTTTATCTCCCTAAACAGAAGATTAAGAATTCTTTACTGGAATAAATAAGTGCCACAGAGAAAAATAACCTGAGGTATAGACTTTCATGTGTCCTATTTATAAAATAAAAGAAAAAGAAAACAAAATAACAGACAACTGATAGATCACTATGGAAGCCTACCTTGAACACAGAGATTCTAATTAGCAGTTACTGACACATTAAAAAAATGATTAGGCAGTCAAAGATTACCACTGTGAATTTATCAAGGAGAAAACAGAAATAAAATAAGTGAAAAGAATGAAGGAACTTAGAGAAATGACATAGGCAGGGAGAAAAAAAATTCAAAGAAATAATAATGTCTCAGAACCAGTAGATAGCACAATGGTTACATTGCTGGACTCACACGTAGTCAACAGTAGTTCAAGTCCCAGATCCAGTGGCTTAAAATTCATGCCCGGTGCGTGTCCATGCGTACCCAAAATCATGAAAGGAGAACAGAGGTGAAGGGATTGTGGCATGGCCAATACCCCAGGGGGTGATTTCTTGCTTTCTGTCCATTTCTCTGGCAAGCACATATACACTATAGCAAAAAAATTATCAAAAAAAGAAGAAAGAAAGAAAGAAGAAAAACAATAATGCTATTGCTTTGATAATAAAACATGACACAATGTCATAAAATAGAAAAACAAGAAAAGAGTAAGAAAGGTAATTATAAACTGAACACGAGCACCAAAAATAAAAATCTAATAGAACTATTAAAATATAATGAAAAGCAGACTGCAAATGACAAACATAAAAATGGAAAATTTTTCAAAAAGTAAATTGTCAAGTCAGTTGACAATAGCATTGAATTATACACCTTGCAATGAATAATTCAAGAATGAAAATTAGAAAAAATGCTAAGAAAAAAATTATTAATGGTACATAACACAAGAATACTTCTTATAATTGACAATATGAGTCTCTAGAGTGAAAGGACTTATCAAGTGTTCTAGCACAAGAGATGAAGAAAAACCCACAGTAAGACACATTCGGATAAAATCTAATACAGTGGGAATAAAGAGAAGATTTAAAAACTTTCTTGTGAAAAAAAACCTTAAAACTCATGCCGGGCACATGTGCGTGCATGCCCAAGATCCCGAGAGGAGAATGGAGGAGAAGGGATTGTGGCGTGACCATCCCCTCTGGGGGGTGATTTCTCGCTTTCTGTTTCTATGTCTCTCTCTGTCTGTCTGGCGAGCGCACGCATCCTATAGAGAATAAAAAAAAAACCTCTCCAAAAAAAAACCAAAAAAACAAAAAAACCCACCCAGGTGATATACAAAAGATTAGGATTCAAATGACTTTGGTCATCTCAAGAAACACATGGGTAGGGAACCAGCAGTTGGCGTAGTGGCTACGTCGCTGGACTCTCACGTAGTCGACCACGGTTCGCGTCCCGGACCCAGTGGCTTAAAACTCATGCCTGGTGCGTGTGCGTGCATGCCCAAGATCCCGAGAGGAGAGTGGAGGAGAAGGGATAGCGGCGTGACCATCACCCCTGGGGGGGTGGCTTCTCACTTTCTGTCTCTATATCTCTCTCTCTGTCTGTCTGGTGATTGCATGCGCCCTATAGCGAAAAACCTTTAAAAAAAAAAAAAAGAACCACATGGGAAGCTGCAAGATAATGAAAATGCTTTTAAAATTTCAAGAGAAAATTATTTTCAGTCTATAAATTTTTACCCAGAAAGAATTCAATCAAATATAATGGCAGAATGAAGTATTTCATGCAGATTTGTAAATTATTTATCAACAGTGGAAACTTTCTTAAAATGTAAGTAGAAATATTAAGTCCAGCAAATAAAGAGAAAGAATGAAATAAGGGAAAGAAGGACATAATTTAAATAAAGAGGTTTCAAAGACGGAAAGCAGAAAAACACATTTTCAATTTGGGAGCTAAAGAAATTCCCAATGATATCTTCTTGAGATGCCTTGGAGAGCAACCAGAACAGATAAAAGTGGGAGTTGGGGTAAAATAAGAGCTTTCTCCACAGGAAAAAAAAAATGAGAAAACAAGCAAACAAAAACTTTCTAGACTATCTGATCCACTTGACCATGTATAAAATTTAAAAGTGTTTTATGAAAGAGTTGGATGGTTTGGGAAGACTTAACCAAAAAAAAAAAAAAAAAAAAAAAAAAAGAGGTAAAATAATAACAAAGGAAGTGAGGAAGAAAAGGAGATTGTTGGAAGGATTGGAGCAAAATAGAAAAATAAATGAAATGTCTATTAACCAAGGAAAAATAAAAACTCCACAATAAAGGGAATATAATCATATGATGTCACCAAAGTTTAGCAGTAAGCATTATTTGTAATAATCTTAAAAACTAAAATCCCAGATATGGACTGGAACTAAAATGATAGTGTAACCATATTAAAAGAACAAAAAAAAAATTGAGGCTTTTAAGGAAAGGTAGTTCTACCTCTATATCAATAAAAAGGCAATTTTTTTAGAGGTTTTTGCTGTAGGGCACATTCGCTCGCTGGAAAGACAGAGACAGAGAGACAGAGAGCAAGAAATCAACCCCCAGGGGAGATGGCCACATTGCAATCCCTTCTCCTCCATTCCCCTCTTGGGATCCTGGGCACGCATGCACACTTGCCTGGTGTGAGTTTAAGCCACTGGGTCCAGGACTCGAACCACGGTTGACTACACGGTTGACTACAGCGACATAGCCATTATACCAACTGGTCCCAAGAAGACAATTTTTAAGCTCTAATATGAGGAATCATGAGATAACTACATGAATGTTATTTAAAACCACACAAGTAAAAGTTAAAAGTGGTTGATTTTTTCAGTTGTGCCAAAATTTTCATTTCTTTTATTATTAGCCTTTAAATTCATTTGCATTTTAAGAATACTGTGTAATTTTATTAGGTAAAAGTTATTTTTAAATATTTAAAATTATTTTTAAATATTATTTTTTCTTTTATTTCCACAAAACACTACCCCACTAATATAACGTTATTAAACTTACGAATTAATTTATGAACATAGGCTTTAGTGAAACTTACTGTTCTTCACAGAGTTGAAATTGATGTAATATTTATGAACAAATTATGCATTAAATTTGATAGTAAACATAGCTTCTTAGAAGAATCTATAGATCAAGGTTGATAAAGGAAACAATTTCTCTAAAGAAAGGAATATGCATTCTCAAAATCATTTGCATTCGTTTTACCTGGTTTCCAGAATATTCCATTATCTTCCAGTGAGACAGTAGTTGGGTATCATTTTTCATTCTCATTTCCACAACATCACAGGCATCAAAAGAAAACTGCTGGAGAAGAGAAATGTTGATTTGTAAATTCAGAATTGGCAATCATTCAATAACTTTGTATAAGTATATGAAGGCTAATTTAATCAACTTGGTAATAATAAGGTCTTACTTATCTTCCTTAACTCTAAAACAAATATAATATAAAATAATAATTTACAGACTACAGTGGCCCTTTAAAAGTAATGTTTCCATCAAAACCAGAATGAAGTGTAAGGAGAGTTTACACAACAGGATGAGCTTCTCCACTATTATTTCTGGAGAGCATCCTAGCCTGGTGTTTTTCCTTCTGCCATTCTTAGAGAAAGTATGTTATCCACAACAGGTCAACCTAAGCCCTACTTATTTCCTCAGGAATAAAGGTCAGGCAGCATGCAACATTTCCTTGGGAAAGTGGCCCCAAATGACCAAAAAGGCCATCTCAGTAAGACAGCAGGAAGTACAACTATTTCCATCAACACCAACACAATGAAAACAAAGCACTCTAGAACTATGTGCTATCTGAATCTTCGTGTATAAAAATATCACACATGCTGTGTTTTGACCACCCAAGAGAAATCAAAGTCTCTGTAACCCTCTGCAAGTACATTGGTCCTACTGATGTTTATGATTCTAAAACGAGGCGCTTGGGTGGGACCATCTCTGTTCCTGGGATGGGATCAGTCGGTATCAACTAAGGCGGTGTCAGGGGGAAAAAAAAAATAAAAAGCTTTAAATGCCCCTTTTGTTCCAGACCTGCTATGGGAATTTATGGTATGTGACATCAAAGGAGTGAATTCAGGTCACCTCTGTTGGATGTAGGCATGTGGATGTGTGAATTAAAAACATACAACAGGGAGTCTGACAGATTTCTACTTCAATCTGGCCTCTTCTACAATTTATCGAAAGGCGATCCTTATTAGGTAACAAAGGAGAGGGCTCAATTTACAGCATGTGCTGGTTCTCAGAAAAGTGGATTAAAATGGTCAAATACTTCATCTCCTCATGAAATAACCCATAAAAAGGTAGGCCCATATATGAGTAGCTTAAAGGAAAAAGCAAAATTTCCAAGACTATTTCTGTTCACCATGAAATGGACCAGAAATCAAGCTGTTCAAGAATAACTGGAGAATGTGAAGAAGTGAACTGGACATTTCTGGTTTAGAGTCTCAGGAAGCAAAAGCTTTTGATACTATAAGGCCACAATATCATAGTTTGGTGTTTCATCATGAGTGAGGTGTTCAACCATCAAGAAGCTAACTTCAGTAGATTCATTAAGTGGTCAGACCCTCAAAGAAACAGGACACTTCTCTCCATGAATTCAAAGCTTCTAGTGCAGAGAAATTAAAACATGGGAAGCTGTACTATACCAGTCAAAAAATAGCAATACATTGGTAGAGGTAAAGGAAGCAACAAATAAAAATAAAATAAGATTTTATTATTTAAACAAAGCTTTTAATTTAATCATTCTGATCTTTCCTTCAAACTTATCTTCCCTAAGCTCTTTCTGCAAACTTGATTTTCAATCTTTTTTTCTACTTAAATTGTTGTGTCACCTGCTTTCAAACTAACAAAATTCCATCCCACTTTGAAGGCTCTTTTTAAATTGCACCTCCTTGGTAACAACTTCTCTGGCCATCCTAGCCCACAGCAGTCTCTACCTATTGAACTCATCCATGCCCTCTCTTGGCAGTTATATTATACTATCTTGACACATGACGTGTGTTTATTTAAACCAATGCTTTATCTTCTTTGTTACAGTGCAAATCCCACAAGAGCAAGAGCCAGACCTCTTATTTCTCTTTCAATTTGCTACAGCTCTCACCTTCATCTTACACAATTAATACCTCATGGTTGACAAAAGAACCAGCATATCCTTTTTTCATTTAATCTGAGTAATGTTAAATGACTCTTGTTTATCTCATAATGCATTGGAGACAAAGATTTAAGCTGACTCTGCAAAGAAATATTATCCAATTGTCTAAAGCTTTCTTCCTATTGTTTTGGAGTTTGGGTTAGAATAAAACAATAAATAATAGATGAACAGTATTTGCAGATTTTCAGAGCAGCTTCTGAATTGTTTTTCAGTCATTAGACAAGAAAGTACTTCAATATTTATGGGTTTAGTAAAATACTTTCTTCGAATTGGCTCTCTCTACACAGAAGCTGGGTGGATCTGGAAATTATCTTTTATTGATTGATTGATTGATTGATTGATTGATTGGTTATCCATCCAGAGTACACTGTATATTGTCTCAATCAAGCACATCAACATACATGTTATTGTCAACAAATAATTTTCCATTTCTTGTTTCCTGTATGTTTTGCTTTCTTCCCCCCATCCTTGATTCCCTATCTCTTACCCTCTGCCATCTCCCATTCTCCTCCCCCACTATCTCTGGTATCTATGTTTGCTTTCTATACTGTTTTTTCACCCATGTTTTATTGAATTACTAAAGATCTTAATTAACCTAAATATTTTCATAGCAAACACAGCTGATATATACATTTCCATGAACACAAGTCTAACTT
>NW_006207036.1:1370945-1379690 GCF_000334495.1 Tupaia belangeri chinensis
TTGTAGGTAACTTGATGTTTTTCTCTTGCCAATCTTAGTATCTTGTCTTTGTCTGTGGTTTTGGTCATCCTGACTATAAGGTGTCTTGGAGAAGATCTTCTTGGGTTGATTCTACTTGGGGTCCTTTATATTTCTTGGGACTGGATCTTTGAATGCCTCTCTAGGCTTGAAAAGTTTTCTTGCAGGATTTCATGGAATAGATTATCAATGCCCTTATAGGTCTCTTCACCTTCTGGAATGCCAATTATCCAGATGTTTGGACATTTGATAGTATCTACTACTCCTCATATATTATTCTCAAGTTTTTGTGCCATTTTCTCAGTCTTCATGGTGGATTTTTCTAGGCCAGTAATTTTCTCTTCTATGTCTGAGATTCTATTTTCTGTATGATCTAGTCTGCTTTTAATACTTTCAAGGGAGATTTTGACTTCCTGTATTATAGACTTCATTTCTACCAGTTCCTTTTGACTCTTTTGTAATTCCTCTTTTAGATCTTGCAAGAATTTCCTCACCTCCTGGAACTCTCAACTTCTTTCTCTTTTCTCTTTAGCAGTTCTCTTCCATCTCAGTTAGCTTCTGCCATTGTGAATACTCTAAATTCTTTATCAGATGTTTCCATGATTTGCATTGAATTGCTTGTGGATTAAGAGGAATTATTCTTTTCTCTTGGAGGAGAGGTATTTTCTTGCTTTCCCATATTTCTTGTGGTCTTGCAATGATTTCTTTTCATCTGATGGATGGTGTGTTTCTTTCTAATTCTTGAAGTTCAATCATGCTAGCTTTGTTTGCTGGAGGCTGAATTATCAGTAGAAAATCTTCACTTCTCCTGTCGCCAGAACTGACTAATTCACAGGAGCTATGAGGAATCCTCTTCTGAAGGAACTGGAAATTATCTTTTGATATGTTATTTCATTTTAATTTTTACAAACTGAATTGCTTAGTAAATTATATTAAATTTAAAGTCATATCTTAAACATTGGATTTCTTAAGAACGTCTAAGTTTCAAGGTTCATGTATGTTTTTGATGGTTCCCTTCCTCCCAGAAAGATTTGAATGGTCTGAGAGAAATTGACACTGTCCTCTAGAACACAAGGCTATATATTAGGTTGTTGGAAAAGTCATTATTTTGCATAGAAAACAAAAATATGATGTAATTTTTCTGACAACCTAATAGATTGAGAAATATTATAAATTATGTGCAAAATAAAACTAATTAAATATAAATTAATCATGAAAAACTATAAAAAACTAACATGTTTGTAACCAACTTGAAAATATAACAAAATTTTTCAAAAGAGTCTATATTAGCCATATACAAATTCCTTCCTGTTTTTCATACAAGGAAAAAAGTATCATTTACAATTACAAGTATATGTAGCATTTTAAATGAGTGATATATGAAAAAACATTATAAAGAATATTGCATCTTAGTACCACAAGGATCTAAATGCAGAACTGAGATATGTGATGTCCTACTTAGAAAACAGAAGACTCATGATAGAATCTTGGCTGTCAGAAAGATGGGAAAATGATACAGACATCCAGAGAGCGCAAAGCACCTGGGTGCAAACAAACACAGATTTTGGTGCAAAAGAAACAAGACTTTGACAGATGTACCAGGTGAACATAACAGATTATTATTTTTTTTAAGAGAGAGATTGGCTATAGAGTACATGTACTCACCAGAGAAACAGAGAGACTGAAAGCAATACATCACTCCCCAGGAGGGATGGTCACACCACAATCTTTTCTCCATTCTCTTGGGATCCTAGGTAAGCTTGTACACACACCCAATATGAGTTTCAAGTTGCCAGGTCCAGGACTCAAACCACAGTTGACTACTGGGGAGTCCGGCAACATAACCATTATGCCATACCTGGTCCCAATAGATTATAATCTTAAATAAAATAAAATACTCATATATCCTGAAAAACTTTTATAGATTAAGAAGAATCTCATGGTCCTTTAGGATAGGAAAAACTGGATCAGCAATGAAGTGTTTAGAGGAAGTAGAAGCATAAATCTAATTATGTGTTGGGATACACATACTCTTTGAAAGAAGGGCTTATTCCAAAGGCTTATTCCTGGGGGGAAAGAAGGGCTTGTTGTGAAAAAATATCTAGTACGTAGAAATGTAAATTGCGGCTGAGCCACAAATCCTAGTTGGAGGACTGAGGACATTTTAGAAGCCAATGAAGTTCCCTGAGCCAGGGAAAGGTAATCAACTTTTTCAGAGTAAATGATGATGTTTTTCTGAAACTCAATTATTATAATAAAATACTGCATCTATAGTCTTTCCTATTGAAAATGTAAGTTTCTTTTAATCAGTGCAAATAAAAACTAATCCTTCATCCAATTTTACACTGAGCTTTCCAAATAAAAGAATTTTTCTTAAAGATGATTACCATATTTGCTCCAATAAATTATATTGTGCATTTTAAAAATGGCCAAGGTAATGAACCTCTCCCAGCTTAATTATTTGTGGGTATACATACTTTTGGCCAGTCATGAAATAGAAATGCATATTTTGAGTAGATAATGCATAGAATAGCCATGGTTTGGGATAGAAAGCAGATCACTAACAACCCTATAATGGATTTTCAATGGTTCTCTGTGGAATCAGATACAATAAAATCTCCTTATAATGACAATAAATTGCATATATCATACTTATTATTTAATAAGAACCTTTTTTATTTACCTGCTTTTTTTTTTTTCAGGTGGAGAAAAACACAGTTTTTTAAAAGACTCTAGACATGCTATTTTATTTATTCTTTCACAATTGTACCCTCTTTAAGGTAATGGGTCTTTCTTTTTTGGTGTATGATGCATTTATTATTGTCCCATAGCCCATATGTTAGCCTTGCAGTTCTGATTCAAATAATGATTTAATCAGTCTAGGGGCGGGGAAAACTGACATGCAGAGTAATACAAGGAAGCTTTAGAAAGTTCATGGAAAATATGTATTATGAAAAAGTAAGCATGGATTTGTTCTCTAGGGCAGGTGATGTGCTACCCAAGACAAGCTGGATTACACATGGCAACTACAGTAGGAATCCTGACCCAGTCTTCGTGAAACTATCAGGCACACATGTGAGTGCCCAGGATCAGAAGGACTGCAAAGCTGGAGAAAGAAGATCGATGTGTGACCAGACCCTGTAGAGGGTGCCTGTTTTTCTTTCTCTCTCTCACATGAACACACATGCATTCTATCATGATTGTGATTTGGGGCACTAGGTCTGAGACTTGAACTATGGTCAGCCATGTGGAAATCCAGTACCTTAACCACCACACCATCTATTGGCCCTTTTCATGCATGTTTTAAAATCTCCTCATATAAAGTCAAAAATCCTAGGAATCTATCAAATCCTGAATGCCATTTCCTATGGTTTGAATGTGCTCCCCTGTGTGTTGGAATTTGGCTGTATTGTGATAGTACTAAGAGAGCAATGTATCTGACTATGGGAGAAAGAGGCAGAAACTGTAGGAAGTGATTAGGATGGGACCTTATTGATTGAATCCTGGTGAGTTTGTAAAGAGACACATGGACACAGACACATGCTGCTGTCCTTTGCTACATGGTAACAGTGAGAAGACCCTGAGCAGATGCCAGCACCATGCTCTTGGACTTCTCAGCCTCCAAACCACATGATCTACTCTTTATAAGTCATGCAGATGCACATATTCACTTATTAGTAACACAGTGGACTAAGACACCATTTAGTTTTGAAGAGCTAAGGTAAACAAAATATACTTTTGCTCAATGAAAGGGAAGCATTTCAAAAGCTCATTTCAGATGAAAGAATAAAATATGTAAAAATTTATAATCATTAATATTAATCTGGGACCAGCAGTTGGCATATTGGCTATGTCGCTGGACTCCCATGTAGCCGACTGCAGTTTGAGTCCCAGACCCGGTGGCTTAAATTCACGCCGGGCATGTGTGTGAGTGTGTGCCCAAGATCCTGACAAGAGAATGGAGAAGGGACTGCAGCACGGCCATCCCCCCGGGAGGTGATTTCTCTCTTTCTCTCTGTCTGTCTCTGTCTCTCTGGTGAGCACACACGCCGTATAGCAAATACCTCTCAAAAAATATTAATCTAACTATCTTGCATTAATTCAAGATGCCTTGAATTGCTTGCTTTTGTTGAAGGAATGGATGGGGTTACATCCATGAAATCACATAGAAAGACTTCTAATATTTTATTTCTTTAAATAATAGAACATTGATATTACTCATATTCAATTCTAAATGACCATGGAAATTCAGAAAAATCAATAATAAATCCATGACAGTTTTTCATTTTGTTATTTTCTTACTCTGATGTTTAAATCCTATGTCATTTTTAAATTTAGTCTAATGTCAACAGTACTTGCAGTTTTGCAGTGATTTCTTCCCAAAGCATTTTTAAGATTTACTTTATACATAATCAAAACAGGCCCAAAAAGAAGCAATGGTCAAAGATGATGATGGAGAAAGTTGCCCTAGAAGCAACAGCAATGGTTTCTAAATAGCTCATTTGAGTGGGCAGAGGGCCAACTTGTTTTCAGAACTCTAGCCTAGGACTTGAAGTTCAAAGCCATGTTGTAATCCCTCTCCATTAGCTGAACCTTCATCTGGTCTTTACAAGTTAAAAAGGAAGCGTGATTCTTAAAGAACATTAGAGACGATTCAAAAAGATTAATGAAGTCTTACAGAACTAAGATCCATAAACGAGGGGAAACGAGATTGTTTTTGCAAATTGGGGAGTGTGTTGAGACAAGGGAACTTGATAGTCCTTGAACTACCGAACACAAAACAGGCACGTGAGTAAAAGTCTTGCATAGACAGGAAACAGATACATAGGGAAAACCTCCTACTTTAAGAAGAGAAAAGACAATAAAATAAACCAGTATTTTAATGTATGGTTAAAATGAAGACTGCTGATTTAACCTGAAGGAATTTGAATGTTTTTTTAGGTTCAGGTATTGAATTTTATCAAAATAAAGATATTGGCAAAAGGAACTTTAGTCTTTGCAGAAGAGGTGTGGAGTAAGGCTGTTCCAAAAAGAAGTGATGTCACCCAGGAGGGCAAAAAAGAAGGCTATATCATAAAGAAAGAACACAGATGCATCAACTTGTTTTATCATATCAACAATATCTACAAGTTACAGATGACCCACTATGAGTACGTCAGGCCATAGTTTTGTATTTACTCTCTTATTCTTCAACAATCCTAGGCAACATTATCCCCCAAAACCTAGCTGCAAAGAATTTAAGTAACTTGGCCAAGGTCACAGCTATTGACTGGTAAAACTGAGATTTAAACCTTAGCTGTTTTGATCCAGATTTTACGATGTTCATGATTTCTGGCTGTCAGTGTTATTATCATTTTTATTTGTACAATTGGTTATTATTGTAAGCCTTTGAGATGTTAAGGTCTGGATAGCATGTAAGTCAATATAATACAGTTCAAGTCCAAAAATGGGGGGATGGGAAACACTGGAGGGAGGGAGAGACTAGGGAGAAAGGGAAGAACTATCAAACCTCTAGAAAGGGTCAGGGAGATGCATTACTTGGAAAGGTCTACTCAATACATTCCATACCACAGTTTAGTAATTGGCCAGCACTAGGCTCAGGCACCAGGAAGGACGAGTGACCTTAGACTGACCCCCACAGAGGAAGGAAATGTGGCTGCTGACTGCAGCAAAGCAACCAATCGGAACAATGCTAGTTTCAATAATGGACCAGTGGGTCTACTGCTTGTGTTGACCAATCATAGCTGCTGAGGTTCAAACCTTCATTTGCATACATGGACTAACTTGAACACTAGGAAAGGAAATATTTCTAAAAACTCCCACCTCTCTCCCACCTCAAACAAATTTGGGGAGGTGGCCTTTTGAGCAAGCTTAGCTATCTCTCAAATGACATCACCCGTGATAAAAGCCTTTCTACTTGACAAATCTCCTGGGTAAGAATTTGGCTTTCTGGCAACTACTCCCGGTTTGGTAACAGTTTAAGAATGTTAAATTACTTATAGAAAGTAAATCACTTTAGAAGGTCAAGATTGACTTTGTTTGGTTACTAGCGTTGGGGAGGGGGGAGTTAGAGAAGTTCTTAACAGGTTTAATTCAGACTCTCTGGGTACACTAAAAGAACAGGAAATCACCAAAATAAACCTGAGTCATGTCACCATCTTCTTTACAAACAGAATGTTTCCCATTATTTATAGTATGAAATTTTAAATACTCCAAGAATAAAACTTAAATTATTTAGCCTGGTATTAAAAGTCTTAGCAAGTTTGCCTCAGCTACCTTTCCACCCACACCTCCTTTCATCTATCACCATTTCCCACAATATATATGTCCAGCAATCCTAAACATTCCATTAGCTAGTATGCCTTCTCTGTTTAAAATGTGCTCTTAAAATTTTAGTTGTTTAAATGCCAACTCAGCTCAAATGTCAACTACTTCTAAATATTTCCATGATTCCCGAAAGCAAAGTGTTTCCTATTCCTTTTCATAGCTACACACATGTGCACATACACACATATTTATAATATCATACTCTAGCTCGGTACATTCATTCAATAATTGAACAAATAGTTATTCAGTATTGATTATGTACCCGGCACACTCGAAGCTCCCAAAACCAAGGACTACTTGTCATTTTCCATTTTGTGGGAGAAGATGGTTATTTTTCATTGACTTGCTTACTCTCTAAGACATGGTAGCCATTAATTAAATAATTGCTCAGATGAACCATCCACGAGAGCCTCAATGAACATCATCGTCAATAATCTTTAAAACAAAGAGCATATACTAGGGACCAACAGTTAGCATAATGCCTATTTTGCTGAACTCCCATGTAGTCGACCGCAGTTCCAGTCCTGGACCCAGTGGCTTAAACTCATGCTGGGCACGTGTGCATACATGCTCAAGATCCTGAGAGGAGAATGGAGGAGAAGAGATTGTGGCATGGCTATTCCCCCTGGGAGGTGATTTTTTGCTTTCTGTCTCTCTGTCTCTTTCTGGCAAGCTCACGCACCCTATAGGTAAAACCTCTCCAATAAACAAACAAATAAATAAATAAATAAAATAAAAATAGCATATACTTTCACAGAAATAATTAATATGTAGAAGAATATATATATGTGTGTGTATATATATATATATATATATACATACATACATGCATACACACACATAAACACACACACTATATTCAGTCCTTTAAATTTGGCAGGCCTTTATATCTGGAACTTTTATAAAATTAACAAGAAAGGGAGGGGCAAGCTCTGCGACACAGTGGCAATGTACTGCTCCACCGAAGCCGGGTCCTACATGGGGACCGTGGTTTGACTCCCTGGCCACAGTGTCTCTGTACAGTCCGGGCATATGTTCAAGTGCCTAAAATGGGAGGAGCTTAGGGATGGAGGAGGGGATCATGGCATGACCCTGTGGAGAGTGCTCACCTGCTCACTCACACTTTCACTCTGAGCCTGCAAGTGTTGTATCATGAATAAAGGAAAACATTACAGATTAAAAAAAAAATTCTAAAAGAAAAGGAGAGCAATGAGAGAGCACTGTTTTGCCACTTTTGATTTTTTCATGTTTAAAGTGGACCAAGCAGACTTATTGATTCCCCCTAGAACTTCACGGGTAAGGCAACTCCATAGCATGGCAGGTAAAAGAGCTTGATGTGGCCACATGCCCCATGACAACTCACGTCCCAGCCCCAGAGCCTTGAAAACATGCTAGGCATACTTGCACACATGCCCAGAATCCTGACAGGATGGTGCCGTGTAGAAAAAAATGTATTGTGGTGTGACCACAACCCATTGAGGAATGGTCTTCTCCCTTGCATGACACAGTAACAAGTGCATGAACCCTGTGGCAATACACTTTAAAAAAAGTCAAGAGAAATTTGGATTTCAGATCCCATGTTTCCCAGATTTAGAAACTGTGTGCAGAGAGATTTCACAAACTGGGATCAGAATCCAGACTTCTATAGGAATACCACCCCTTAGTATCCTGTCACTATGTATCTGTATGCTTTTCAGCTTCTATTATCTAGATAATCCATGGAATAATGGTAACAAAGTATCAGTTAAAAGAATTAAAATAATAGACAGTGAAGAAAATACTTCCTTCTTTTAATACTCTAAGATCACTCCTAAAACTGAAATCTTTTATAAGATTTATATAAATATATACACTTTTATAAAAAGACAGTGTTTTGAAATCGATCTTTGACTAACAAAAAGAGAGTTCAGATTAAAACATTATTTATCCCTTTTTTCTCCAAACTTATGAAAACTCAAATCTATTACATAGGAAGTTGTGCACACACACGTACACATGCATAATACATATTTTTCATTATGAAAACAAATACTATATTTTCCTTTATTTGGAAAATTCCATGAAACTTCCTTGTTTTATGGCTAGTTGCAATTAGTTTATAAATTTTCTTGTGATATAGCACAGATTGATAATGATTCATGTGTCTATCTGCTGAAGTGTGAAAATTATTAGGGAATAAAGTCCTTGTGTTGTACTTACTAATATATGTTCTCTTGGTATTTTGATTCTTGTGTTGTTTACATTTTGAGGCAAAAATCAACATCTTTTCATTCAAAAAGTAATATTTTACTAGTCATTAATAATTGATTATTACAAGCATAGTGCGTGTGGGAAAATAAAAATGCAACCAATCTTTATTGACTACTAATGCATCTTTGAGACCCTAACCAAAGGGAAAGA
>NW_006207036.1:1380981-1394403 GCF_000334495.1 Tupaia belangeri chinensis
GTGATTTTTTGCTTTCTGTCTCTCTGTCTCTTTCTGGCAAGCTCACGCACCCTATAGGTAAAACCTCTCCAATAAACAAACAAATAAATAAATAAATAAAATAAAAATAGCATATACTTTCACAGAAATAATTAATATGTAGAAGAATATATATATGTGTGTGTATATATATATATATATATATACATACATACATGCATACACACACATAAACACACACACTATATTCAGTCCTTTAAATTTGGCAGGCCTTTATATCTGGAACTTTTATAAAATTAACAAGAAAGGGAGGGGCAAGCTCTGCGACACAGTGGCAATGTACTGCTCCACCGAAGCCGGGTCCTACATGGGGACCGTGGTTTGACTCCCTGGCCACAGTGTCTCTGTACAGTCCGGGCATATGTTCAAGTGCCTAAAATGGGAGGAGCTTAGGGATGGAGGAGGGGATCATGGCATGACCCTGTGGAGAGTGCTCACCTGCTCACTCACACTTTCACTCTGAGCCTGCAAGTGTTGTATCATGAATAAAGGAAAACATTACAGATTAAAAAAAAAATTCTAAAAGAAAAGGAGAGCAATGAGAGAGCACTGTTTTGCCACTTTTGATTTTTTCATGTTTAAAGTGGACCAAGCAGACTTATTGATTCCCCCTAGAACTTCACGGGTAAGGCAACTCCATAGCATGGCAGGTAAAAGAGCTTGATGTGGCCACATGCCCCATGACAACTCACGTCCCAGCCCCAGAGCCTTGAAAACATGCTAGGCATACTTGCACACATGCCCAGAATCCTGACAGGATGGTGCCGTGTAGAAAAAAATGTATTGTGGTGTGACCACAACCCATTGAGGAATGGTCTTCTCCCTTGCATGACACAGTAACAAGTGCATGAACCCTGTGGCAATACACTTTAAAAAAAGTCAAGAGAAATTTGGATTTCAGATCCCATGTTTCCCAGATTTAGAAACTGTGTGCAGAGAGATTTCACAAACTGGGATCAGAATCCAGACTTCTATAGGAATACCACCCCTTAGTATCCTGTCACTATGTATCTGTATGCTTTTCAGCTTCTATTATCTAGATAATCCATGGAATAATGGTAACAAAGTATCAGTTAAAAGAATTAAAATAATAGACAGTGAAGAAAATACTTCCTTCTTTTAATACTCTAAGATCACTCCTAAAACTGAAATCTTTTATAAGATTTATATAAATATATACACTTTTATAAAAAGACAGTGTTTTGAAATCGATCTTTGACTAACAAAAAGAGAGTTCAGATTAAAACATTATTTATCCCTTTTTTCTCCAAACTTATGAAAACTCAAATCTATTACATAGGAAGTTGTGCACACACACGTACACATGCATAATACATATTTTTCATTATGAAAACAAATACTATATTTTCCTTTATTTGGAAAATTCCATGAAACTTCCTTGTTTTATGGCTAGTTGCAATTAGTTTATAAATTTTCTTGTGATATAGCACAGATTGATAATGATTCATGTGTCTATCTGCTGAAGTGTGAAAATTATTAGGGAATAAAGTCCTTGTGTTGTACTTACTAATATATGTTCTCTTGGTATTTTGATTCTTGTGTTGTTTACATTTTGAGGCAAAAATCAACATCTTTTCATTCAAAAAGTAATATTTTACTAGTCATTAATAATTGATTATTACAAGCATAGTGCGTGTGGGAAAATAAAAATGCAACCAATCTTTATTGACTACTAATGCATCTTTGAGACCCTAACCAAAGGGATTTGTGGTGGGGTTCGGGTGAGGGTTAGGGTTGAGATCACAGATGCCCTGGTCTGAGAGAGGATTGATTTTAAGTATCTAGTGTACACTCGGACATAGAGCTAAACTTTAACTAAGTAAACTTTAAGAGGGTGGAAGGGCAGAAGTCTGAATGTGTGTTCATGGGTGGCTATTTGTTTGCCATCCAGTGCAATGATCCAATGTTCCTTGTTTTCGCTGGCAGAAAACATACTCTTGGACTGATCACAGAGACCCCAGGCCCTCTTCCAGTCATTCACTTCTATTATCGTACAATAATTTTTAGAACCAGTATTTACAGTAATTTTTAGTATTTGCTGAATATAGACAGCTTCCTTCTTCCCTCCATGAAACCAGCCCACAGCCTGGCACCAAACAAATCACAATGCCATTCCAGTCTACCAGGCAACTTGCAACTTCAAAAACAAATCCAGCTGCAGCTGCTTTTAAAACATCTTACTAGGTTACTTTTCTGTCTTACGTCACCCAGGTTTCCAGAAATCTACTCAAAATGCCTAATGAGGCAATAAATTCCTTTATTGACTGTTCAGAATGTGGAAACAAATTGGAGTGACTCACTCAGGCCTTTTCTTAACCCTCTTATTCAGCAAAACAGTTTATTTTACTAAAAGAATGGAAAAAAAAGAGCTGACAATTTAAAATTAACTAAGTGGGCCCACCCTCTTTTATACCTCGAGGATATTCAGGAAGATCTTTTTGCAAGAGTGTATATTACAGCTTAATTGAGTTTGTAAAAGAGCAAAATCTTGGCTTATTTATCATCCTTGTGAAAATAATTCCCAAGTTTGCCTTTTCATTTATTTTGATTTATTACTCCAACTAGATTTTTTAAAATTAAGAGTTTTCTTGTTTTTGTTGGTTTTATAATTTGTGTTTATTTTGTCTTAAGGTACAATGTTCCTCTGTTACCATTAAACATAGGTAAAAATGGACTTACTTGGGAAGTAATCTAAAAAGCGGTCTTTCTCTTTAGTGCTTTATTAAAAAGTAGAAAATAATACAAGAAGGAGAAACTGCCAATAAAAGTTTACATTTTCTCTCTACGGTTTTCTCAGACACATATTTGAGTTATTTGCATTTAAACTATTTAATTAAAAAATATTCATGTTATTGGCATCCCCTGGGCATAATCCAGATGATATAAGTAAAAGTGTTGAAAACTTGCTTTGGGGGTTAAAAATTAATAGCTAGATGCAGAAAATAATCTGTTTATATATACAGACACATACTGAAAGCAACATGTTTACAATTGATAGTAATCTTAGAGTGCATTTCACTCAAACTCCTTAATCTACAAATATTGAAAGAAGGTACAGGGAAATAAAGGACTTTAATGGACACCTTTGGAAAGTCTATAAATGGCAAAAGCTCTGAGACTCTCATCTTCTGAGCCTTGTGTGTTCATTCTTGCCTTACTTATTTTTCATTACTGAACCTGAAAATGTCCTATGGTGTTCTTTTCTTTTTCAAATCCTCATTCATTAAAAAGAGAAAAAGAAAATCTTAAGAAGGGTGTAGAGGAAGGAAAGAGATCTATATCCTAAAAAGTTGGGAGTCAGCTCTTCAATTTCTCCTTCCAAATAGTGTTCTTCCCCACAGTTAAAAATAGTGTTTCATGTTCCCCTTTTCTCTTCTTTTTAATTTTGAATCCTCCAAACTGCTTGCTTGAAGCTTACAAGGAGAACATGAATATGAATATGAATATGGGAAGGAAATGAAAATAACTTGAATAGCTATTACAGGTTCTAGAATACTAGAAAACAGTACTGATTCTGTTTGTGAAAGATTTTCTTGAGGTCTTGAAAATACCAAAAGATAGGCTAGACTAATGGAGAAAATATTTAATAATAGGAGGCACAGGAATACATATTTATTTCCAATCTTCAAAAGAATAAAACCTTAGTTTCTATTTTCATCTACTAAATTGGGATTCATGTTTATATTTACCAATAAAAAATTTATCACAGAATCACAAATCGTTAAAGCTAGAAGAATTCCTAGATAATACTTCACTTTGACCTCTCCATTTTACAGACAATGGCTAGGAAACGAAAGTAGTTTATTTTAATAGTATACAACAATGTAGTATGAAAGAAATTGTTAGGATCTTACCATTCATTTTCATGGCTTTTCCCCAACCTGCAGCCTCTTATCGGTAAATGAGGATACCTAAATATTCTATTTTTAAAAGAATTATTTTACTTAACTTTATTTATTTATTTTAATTTGAGCAGAGAAGGACAGAGCGAGAGAAAAAGTGAGAAAGCAAGCCGCCAGGTCAGAGATTCCAACCATGGTTGGCCATGTGAGAGTCCAGGGTCCTTAACTACCATGCCATCTGCCAGCCTCCCGAAATATTCTCGTGTAAATCAAAATGACAAAAATAAATATAAAAATGAAGTAATTCTACTCAAGCTTTCACTGACAAAAATCACTGTTCTAGGCAACACTGAAGTTACAGAAGCAAACATGTGGATCCCCGGAACACATTACTATCACTTATTTTAAATGACAATATGTTACTGAAACCATTGCTACTATCACAAACCATTTATTCAGAAGATAAAGGTCATGAAGTGGAAAAATTTTTACTAGCACAAGCAAAACGTGCATTCTCCTTATTAGATTTTTAAATCTAAGTTAAAGGCAATTACAGATAAGTAAATCATGCTAAAATACATTTATTATTCCTGAAAAGAAATAGACTCATTCATCTTTTAATAGTTGAATTAGAAAAATACATTTTTAAACAACATATTCCTAACTAGAACAGTTTTCTGTTCAAAGAAAAAAAAAAGGCATCTGGGGAAGCTTTACTTACAAAGCTATTTGGAGCATTCTGTGAACTAATTTTGCAAATCCAGAATGCTCTTCAGTAATATAGAGCTATGACGAACAGAAAACGTGGACTTGATGAGAAATCTTACCCAATCTTGATTGGTGTAGCTCAAATACTCCTCTATGTATCTTTCTCAGTTGCATTACTTATCAGAAGTGTCTTATAACAGTGAAACATTTGATTGTCTAAATTTAATCTGAAGATAAGCATTGTAACTTGAAATAGGATGCTTCGTTTTTCTAAGTATCACTTTACTTATCTACATATATTCTGGTGTCTTGAACTTAATTGTCTTTAATTCACCTTTTAAGTATTCATATTATGAATAGTATTTAATCATAGAAATGACTCTACGTTTACATATTGTACTGCTTAGTGTCACTCTTAAAACCATATTATTTATTTCTGCCATGAGAGAGGGAAGAAAGGACATGAAGAGGCACCTCAAACAGGGTCCTCCCACTCCCAGACTCAGCGCAGACGATAAGCACAAACGCATGCATACATAGTGTGTACTGAGAGGCCTTGGGACATGAACTGGGGACCTTCCCATGAGGGGCGAGCATTGTAGAGTGTTGTGCTACCACTCTATCACCAATTGGCTCACTTAATGTCCTTTTAAAAACATGTTATTTATATTAGAACTACAATAAATATTACCAGGTAACCCAAGTCCAAAATTTACTTTTCTACTTCTTCACTAACGGCCTACAAGAATACTGAAGAAAATAAATAAATAAATGCACACATAAATAGCAATTGTTCAAGTTCTAGAGTAGTAATGCAAGAATTTAAGGATATATGGGCCAGCTGGTAGAATCATGGATAAGACATCTGGATCCCACATGGCTGGTCATATAGTTTGATGAAAAAGCATACCAGTCACATGTGTGTGCATGCTCAAAACCCCAAAAGGAGGGAGGAATGGAAGAGAAGGGATTGTTATATATATATATATGAATAATTTCAGATAAAAATAATAATTTAAGAATGATATAATGAACTAGTTAATATAAGATAATGCTATTCAATGAAAAAGTTTCATTATAAATGATTTCATATTTTTATTTTTTATCTTATTTTATTTGAGTTCTTTTATACATTCAATCATATTGTTTAGTTTGCAAAGTGAGTATTCCAACATGTTTACATTTCTCCCCAGTCCAGTTGATAATCATTTCTAAAACTAGAGGTGTTTTGGTACCTAATTCACATGATATAATGGAAAAATGGATTTATAATTTATTTGTTTTGTAATGGGGTTGCAGTGGACATTTATTGGGATGCTATGTCAGTTCCTCTTTTCCTGGAAATGCCTCCACTGTCTAAGGAGGTAGATCTCTGGCAGTCAAGTGACTCTATTTCTCCTATCATAGCTGACTTCATAGAGCTGGTCTCTGGACTATTGTGGATCAAAGTATTTCTCCCAAGAATGTAGAATTTGAGTTAAATTGTTTTTCAGTGTAGTCCAAGTCTTTGAAAGTAGATGTAAACTTATGACAATCATCCAACCTCTCCAAGGACTGGAATCAGAATCCTAGAATCAAAGATGAGGTAAGTGTATAGAGACAGGCAGTGGTGGAGGACAGAGAAAATATCTCAGCAGGATTAGGACCCAATTCTGTTCGTCCATGAGAAGAAGCCACTTTTTTCTTTTTGTTAGATTGCATGAGGTGATCCAGCAGCCACTATATATATATATGTATGTATATATATATATCTACACACACACACATATATATGTTTGTGTGTTTGTATATATATGTGTGTGTAGATATATATATATGTGTGTGTGTATATATATATATCTATATATATATATACATTATAATATTAAAATAAAATATTGTATATGACCTATCTATCTATATACATATATATAGAGAGAGAGAGTGAGAGAGATTTGATTAAAACTAGCTAACATCGACTTTTATACTTGTAAAAAACTTTTTAAAATGTTAACAATTAATTAAGCCAAGGAGATTTTTGTAGTTTGTTAAAA
This sequence comes from Tupaia belangeri chinensis, assembly GCF_000334495.1. Taxonomy (NCBI): domain Eukaryota; kingdom Metazoa; phylum Chordata; class Mammalia; order Scandentia; family Tupaiidae; genus Tupaia; species Tupaia belangeri. The sequence goes on from NW_006207036.1 coordinate 1,387,625, forward strand.
TCGCTTGTATAGAATTATAAAGTAATGTCTCAGAGTACCAACGTGAAATAAGTTGGCACTAAAAGCATAAGTCATACTGACTATAACACAATGCTCATAAACTATAATACGAAAGAATCATAAAATAGAATTATTGGTAGTATCATGTAAGAAACGGTTAAAGTAAATTTAAAAAAAAAATTGTAATCTGTTTTGCCAAACAATTTTTATAGCCTTACTCACTTTAAATACAGTTTCTCTTCATTTTTTTTTTTTTTGGAGAGGTTTTTGCTATAGGGCGCATGTGCTCGCCAGAAAGAGAGAGATAGACAGAAAGTGAGAAATCACCCCCAGGGGGGATAGCCATGCTGCAATCCCTTCTCCATTTTCCTCTTGGGATCCTGGGCACGCACGCACATGTGCCCGGCATGAGTTTAAGCCCTCAGGTCAGGGACTCAAACCGCAGTCGACTACGTGAGAGTCCAGCAACATAGCCATTATTACATCAACTGCTTGTCTCCCCAGTTTCTCTTAATATATACACTATTTCTCCTAATCATAGCTGACTTCATAGAGCTGGTCACTGGACTATTGTGGATCAAAGTATTTCTCCCAAGAATGTAGAATTTGAGCTAAGAAAATTTTTTTCAGCTTAGTTCAAGTCTTTGAAAGTAGATGTAAACTTATGACAATCATCCAACCTCTCGGAAGACTGGAATCAGCATCTTAAAATCAAAGATGAGGTAGGTGTATAGGGACAGGTATATGATGTAGTATGTGTGTGTGTGTGTGTGTGTGTGTAAAGAGTTTTTTACTAAAGAGGATGTGCACTCACCAGAAAGGCAGGGACAGAGAAACAGAAAGTGGGAAATCACCCTCTAGGGAGGATGGCCACACTTCAATCCCTTCTCCTCCATTCTCCTCTCGGGATCTTGGGCACTCGCGCTCAAGTGCCTGACGTGAATTTAAGCCACCACGTCTGGGACTCGAACCACAGTCGACTACAAGGGAGCCAGCAACATAGTTGTTACGCCAACTGATGGTCCTTCTCTAAATTTTTTCATGTTAAAAAAGATGACTAATCTGTGTGTTACGTTTTGTCTCATAATGTTGCCTAAAACAAAGCACTTTCTACTTTCAGCCCTTTGGTAAACACAATAAAAATATTTCACTGCTTACTTTTTAATGCAAAGTTTACATTAGCTTGCCTACCCTTTCCATCACATTTTGTGTTTCAAGGGCTCTGGGAAGCAATGAAAAGAATATAATGGAGCCATAGATCAAGGTACCTCATTCATTAACTTTTAAAATATCACCTCATTTATTTAGTTTTTCTCTGGAGTTTCTCTTTTGATAAGTAGCAATTTTATTAAACACTCATTTAAGTGAAATGAGAAAGGATGACATACTTTGCTCCAATACACATAAAGACTATATTTTTGCATCTCAATTTACTTCGGCCAGGAACATTACAGTATAATCACTACATCTGTTTTTTGTATATATAAGGAGTGGGAGGAATAGTACTGGCTTTTAAATTTACAGCACACCAAATAGCTAATGCAGATTTTGGCCATGTGGGAAAATCTTGATGAAATTACCCTACTTAAGGGAACAAAAAGGGTGAAATCATTGGATTAATGGCAGGCCAAAATACTTGAAAGGTGAAACTGCGCTTCAAGAAGTCTGCAAGAAGAGAAGCCAGTTACAAGCATAATTCTCTAAAAGTAACAATGCATGTTGTCCTGCAACTGAGTATTGCTTTAAGACTCAACTAAAATAAGTAACAATATAGCCTTTAAATGAAATGCTACCCGTCATAGTAGACAATACCCTGCCTTGCACATGTAATTCGCTTTGGTAATGAAAATATAAATCAACTCTGGGAAAGTGTTCCAGGAAGCAGAAGCTAAAGACAGAATAGTATATAAACCTTTAGACTTTTAGGCAATTACATCTGGTAAAATATCTGTATCGTGAGGCTAGCTGTTGGCACAGCAGAAGCACAACTAGACAAGCCCTGGATGTTCGTCCTGGGACCTTTCTGAGCATGTCAGGAACTCATGTGCCCATGATCCAGGCCTGGCATAAAGAACCTGCTGGGGGGAGTAGCTCTGTCTCTCTCTTTCTTCCTCTGTGTATATAGATCTCTCTCTCTCTCTCTCTCTCTCTTTATATTTATATATATATATATATACACACACACACATATATATATACATACACACACACACACACATACATATTTATATATGCACACATATACTGAAGGACAAGAAAATCAAGGACCTATAATATTTATGAGCTGAGCCCAAGGGGGGGTGGAGGGAACACTTTCTATTACAACATAATAAAACACCATAGTTATACCGAAGCAATTCAATGGTTCTTTTTCTCTATTATCTCATTCAATAGGAAAAACATGGTAAAATGAAATCTGGAATCGAAAATCCAACTATTCTTTTCTCCCCAAATAGTCTCAGACAAGGAACTCTTCCACCAGCCTTGTTCCATATCTGTTTAAATTAAAATGCTATAAAGTTTCCAGCACATAACTTCTCAGAAGCATAAGTATGCAAAATGATAGGTAAGAACAAATTAACCCTGAATTCTTAGGAAAACTCCATTTCCTCTTTGTTAGAAGTCTATTTTTTATTTATTCTTATTTATTTATTTTTAACTGTGACAGTTAAGCGGGTCTTATTTATTTTTTTATCAAAATAGAAGAGTTTTTGCCTATTAAACTATCTCTCATAACTGGATATTTTTTTCCCAGATGATTTACCCCTTCTTTTGAGTTCACCAAATAATGAGCTGTACAATCAAGGCAAAGAAAAATATACCAGCTTTACCTTACCTGAGGTTGTGTTTTCAACTATAGCTAATTTGTTCACTTTACATGTGGCTGCTTTGCTTTATTTAAAAAAAAAAAAAAAGTGTGCAGTAGGATTTTTATAGTTCTCTATGGTGTGGAGAAGAATCACCACTCAGGGAAATGGAAGTAAGTGTACAACATGCCTTCATATGATAAGCTCATCAGAGAGGCACCGAGTTTACATGGATAAGGGACAGGTACCGGCCTATCACAAAACAAGTTTCTTCCCAAAGTAAATTCCTTTTCTACCACAGATGTATCACATTGAGAATTCAAAGAAAGCTATGAAATTCTCTCTTCGACATATCAAGATGGACACTCAAACTTTTGTACACAATGTAATTTACTGAGAATTTCTTTTCTCATCAGATATAAACTCAATGAATTTAAATTCTAACTGGAAAAAAAAATAGACAAAAATCATGTAATTATTTCTTCCCCGGAAGCAGTGCTTCTCAAACTTTGCTGCACACTAGAATTACCTGGGGAGCTTTAAAAAAATACCGTGACCTGGTCCTACCATCAAATATTTATATTTAATTGGTCTGTGGTGCCCGTGGCATTAGAATTTTTAAAATCTCCCCAGGTGATGCTAATGTCAGCCAAGGTTGGAAACCACTGCCCTGGAATGCTGATTAGTACAAGGTTATGTTAATCTCTGAAGTGATTTGAAAGTTTCCTGAACATAAGCAAGATTAAATGCTGCTTGATAACTTACACACTGACCGAGATATTCAAAAGTAAAATAAGAAAACAAAGCAGATATTTTAAAAAAATGTTGGTCTAGTAAGACTAGAATATTCAATCTTATAACCTTATAAAGATACCACAGCACTGGGTAAGGTATTTAGTGAGACCTGTTGACATGGGTGAGCAGACCTGAATTTCAGAAGTATGCTACATTTATATCACGCTAGTTTTCCTCTGTTACCTATGGCAAATCATGGAAGAAAAGCCTGTGTTTATTTTGATAATTAAATTGTCCCGCATATTAACTTCTTCCAAAGAACAAACTGGATTTCTCTGAAGTCAACTAAAATATTACTTTTAGAATTGTAAGATGATAAATGGCATTTGAGTCACTATAGGGTTGTTATGCTTCCTCCTGAAGTTGTCTACATGATTAAACTTCAAACATAAAGACAGTATGTCTGAATTCCAAAGGGGGTTTAGTGTGAAATAGGAGCCATAGAGATAGTATTAAATATATATATATACACATATGTGTGTGTGTATATATATATAACAGACTGTACCTTATCTACATGAATCTGAACAGATATTACTGTAACTATGCAAAGAGCTAGTTCCTTTGATACAATGAACACTATGTGCAGTGGGAAAATGATATACTTAAAAATTATAAAAATTGGGGGAACCAGCAGTTAGCGTAATGGCTATGTCACTGGACTCCCACGTAGTTGACCGCGGTTCGCGTCCCGGACTCGGTGGCTTAAAATTCACGCCAGGTGCGTGTGCGTGCGTGCCCAAGATCCCAAGAGGAGAATGGAGGAGAAGGGACTGCGGCGTGACCATCCCCCCCGGGGGGTGATTTCTCGCTTTCTGTCTCTATGGCTCTCTCTGTCTGGCGAGTGCACGCGCCCTATAGCAAAAACCTCTACCAAAAAAAAAAAAAAAAAAAAAAAAAAAAAAAAAGAATGGAAGATCCCTTCTCTTCCATTCTTAGAAAAAAAAATTATAAAAATTGGGACAAGTAGTTGGCATAATGGCTATATCACTGGACTCCCGTGTAATGTAGTTGACCACGGTTTGAATCTCGGACCTGGTGGCTTAAACTCACTCCAGGCGCAGGTGTGTGTGCGCCCAAGATCCCGAGAAGAGAAGAGAGCAGAAGAGATTGCGACATGGCCATCCCCCTGGGGAGTGATTTCTCACTTTCTGCCTCTCTGTCTCTCTCTGTCTTTCTGGCGAGTGCACACACCCTATAGTGAAAACTCTATAGTAAAAAATGTCTAATGCACAAACATACATGTAAGTACTAATGTAGAAAGCGTCCTAGTATACATTACACCATTTCTTTCAAAAATACAGGAAAATATTTGTACTTTGCTACTTCTGCTATAAAAGATTAGAAAACAACATATGAAGGACCAGCAGATGGCGTAATGGTTACATTGCTGGACTCCCACATGGCTGAACACAAATCAAGGCCCAGACCCGGCAACTTGAAACTCACTTTGGGCACATTTGTGTGTGTGTGCCCAAAATCCTGAGAGGAGAATGGAGCAGAAAGGATTATGGCATCGTCATCCCTCCCAGGGGGTGATTTCTTCCTTTCTGTCTCTCTCTGTCTCTCTAGCAAACACACACATCTGACAGTATCAAAATATCTCTTTACCAAAAAAAAAAATAATAATATAATGAAAAGAAAAAGAAAACAACATATGCAAGGGATCTTCAAAAAGCTCATAGAAAATGAAAAGAAAAAAACTATGCATAGATTTAAAATTTTTTCTCTAAAACCAGTTTGTGCTTTAACTCCACCTTCCATGAACTTTTGAAGTCCTCCTGTATTTTTATTTGCTTGTGTTTGTCTTACAAAATGTTGACAGCACGTAGAGTAAACCAATAAAAATGGTGAGAGGAGGTTGCGTCAGTGTAGTTGTGTGCCACATAACCTTTTAGTCAAGCGGGGATGCCACATACAATGGTGGACTCGTGGAGACTGTAATGGAGCAAAAACTTCCTGTCGGCCAGTGGCTGTGTAATCTAGCACAACACATTGCTCAGGGGTCTGCGGTGACGGCTGGTGCAAGTGAGTCTACTGCACTGATGGTTTGATATAAGCATAATACAACCGTGTAAGTACCTGTTCTTCGTCATGGTAATAAATGACTAGGTTACTGGTTTGTGTATTTACCACATGTCTTAGTCCATTATTACGTTGCTAACAGAAATACCCAAGACTGGACAATGTATAAAGAAAAGATTTATTGACTTAAAATTCTGGCGATGAGGAAGGTCTAAGCACAGAAGACAGAGCTTGGGGTAGTGACTGTTCTGCTTTGATGGTTCTGCTCCATACCCTTGGCTCTACCTGCCTTCCCGCATTCCTCTCCTTGTGATCACAGCAGAACTCAATTCTAGGGCTCCCATCCTAATCACTTCCTCACACTCAGAGACTCCACCCAGGAGTAAGTTTTCACCTGACACGTTTACAATACAACTGAGAACCAGCACATTCACTTCCAAGGGACAGCCAGTTGCTGCTCCTAAAACCAAGTTCCAAATTATGAACTTTTGGGAGGCAAATCATTATCCAAATCATAATGATCTGCTATGCTATTGATCATTATTTTAGAGTGTACTCCTATTTACGTATATAAAAATACCACTGTGGAATGGTATGCCTGCTTCATACGGCTCATGTTTACCCCACCGCTTAACTGCATTGTTCAGTCTTGTGCTTGATTTCATCTCGTGGTGTTTGTTCATCAGGGCTCTTCTCCTAGGACCAGATGTGGAGGTGGAAGACTGAAACTGATAGTCCTGACTCTGTGAAGGCCTAAGTCAATGCATCTAATGTGAGTGCATGTGTGTCTTTGTTTGTTTGTCTGTTTTAAGAGGTTTTTGTTGTAGGGATCAGCAGTTCATGTAATGGCTATGTCGCTGGACTCCCATGTAGTCAACCACGGTTCGAGTCCCGGACCCAGTGGCTTAAACTCACGCTGGGCATGTGTGCATTCGTGCGTGCCCAAGATCCCAAGAGGAGAATGGAGAAGGGATTGCGGCGTGGCCATCCCCCCGGGGGGTGATTTCTCGTTTTCTGTCTCTCTGTCTCTCTCTGTCTGTCTGGTGAGAGCATGCGCCCTACAGCAAAAAAAAAAAAAAAAAAAAAAAAAAAAAAAAAAAATCTCAAAAAAAAAAAAAAAAAACCCCAAAAAAAAAAAAAGAAATACAATTT
>NW_006207036.1:1395545-1438368 GCF_000334495.1 Tupaia belangeri chinensis
GTGTGTGCCCAAGATCCCGAGAGGAGAATGGAGGAGAAGGGATTGTGGCATGGCCATCCTCCCTGGGGGGTGATTTCTTGTCTCTCTGTCTCTTTCTATCTTTCTGGAGAGCGCACGCACCCTATAGCAAAAACCTCTCAAAAAAAAAAAAAAAAAAAGAGGTTTTTGCTGTAGGGCACATGCACTCTCCAGAAAGACAGAAAGAGACAGAGACAGAGACACAAAGCGAGAAATCATCCGCCAGGGAGGAGGGTCACGCTGCAATCCCTTCTCCATTCTCCTCTTGGGGTCTTGGGCACACACACACACATGCCTGGCATGAGTTTAAGCCATTGAGTCTGGGACTTGAACTACGGTGGACCACATGGGAGTCCAATAACATAGACATTACACCATCTACTGGTCCTATGTGTCTTTGTTTTTAAAAAAAAGAGTTTAAAAAGTTATGCATATATATAGACATATGTGTGTATATATATACATATACATATATATGTATACACAAATGTAAATAGAAAATAGAAAAATGATTATAGAATAGGAAATACTGTGTACAGTCTGTAACAGTACACACTGTTATTACAGCTAAATAATAATAACAGCTTAAAACTGTTATTACAATATGGTCAAAAAGCTTTTAAAGATTAAAACATTTCTAAAGAAAAAGTTATAGTAATCTGGGATTATTAGTGAAGGAAGAATTTTTTAAAATAAATGTATGAAACTTATGAAAACTTAGAAACATATTACAATAAAAAGCCTTGTGATGTTTATTACAAATTGTTACATTAAACCAAATCAAGTTAAAATGCAATACAAAATATGATCTAATTTTTGTAAACAACTAAGGTACACACAAAGTGGTAAATAGCTAAAAGTTGGTTCATTACAATCTCGTTGGCAGTTTTCCCTGGGGCATGGCAACAGCTGTGAGATTTACGTTCTTTTTGTTTAATGTGCCTAGTCCAGCCCACCACACCCCTGGCGGGTGTTCTGTCAGCTGAAGTGGACTCAGAGCATTCTTCCTCCAATGACCAGGACATTCACTCACTATTAAAGTTTACTTATTTATCTTTCGTACTAGTGACGTGGAGGGAGATGGACAGAGAGAGAGTGAATACCACCCACAGGTCCAGATGCTGTGATCTATTCCCTGCCTTCAGTCAGCCCTGTATTAAGGGCAAATGCACACCCTGCATACTCTGGGAGGTTTGTGGACTTGAACCGGAAACCTTCCCATGTAGGATTGCTTCACAGAATGTCATGTCTTGTCACTGAGCCATTGACCAGCCCTAACTTTTACTCCCTTTCCTCCTCCTCACTTGGACTCTGGAAGAACCTGCAGGCTATAAAGGCACTAAAAACTTCAGGAAACACAGATGTGAGATTCATTTAAGGTTCAGATGGAAACTTTGATTATTCTCCCTTGGTATTTTTATTTTTATTTTTTTTGGTAGGATTTTGCTATAGGGCATGTGCACTGTCCAGAAAGACAGGGAGAGACAGAGAGACAGAAAGCGATAAATCAGCCCCCAGGGTAGATGGTCACACCGCAATCCCTTCTCCTCCATTCTCCTCTTGGGATTCTGGGCACGTACGCACACATGCCTGGAGTGAGTTTAAGCTGCCGGGTCTGGGACTCGAACTGAGGGTTTTACGAGTTTCAAAAGTAGTCTGTCAAGGACTCCACCAGGTGAGAGTCCAGCAACATAACCATTACGCCATTAGCTGGTCCCCCCTTGGTCTCATTTTAGTAACAAGGGTCATCCTAGACATTTTGTCCCACACGCTAAGTTGCGAATTTGGATGACAGCTGGACTAACTTGATGTCCTCAGTTAAGCACTCAGAAGAGTATGCTGATAATGCATAAGACAGTCGGAGCAAGTAGATGGACCACTAGGATTTATGTTCTTTGTTCCTTCTGTCTTGGGCAGCCCAGCCATTACAATTCCTCTGGGTCAAGATGAGATTCCAAATACATAAATTGGGATTTTGAGAGAGGATTTTGGAGCACAGAGAAATCAATAGTCAAATCAGCTGCAGCAATCAGGTGGATATATAATGTTTTGGCTTTGAATTCTCCTGTCCAATAAAGGCAAGCACTTGATCCCTAGTCTCCTTTAAAAGCTAGCTCTTGAATCTGAATCAGGAGGTAGGAAACTTCAACAAGTGAAGAAGTCACCATGTCAACAAATCTGACCAAGGCTAATCAGGGAAAGTTAAAGTTAAACATTATGGAGACCAGCAGGTAGCAGAGTGTTAAGGTGCTGGACTCCCAAATGACCAACTAAGATTCAATTCTCAAACTTAGCAACTTGAAAATCAGGCCAGGCACATGTGTGTGTGTGCCCAAAATCCTGGGAGGAGAATGGAGAAGGAATTGAGGTATGACCATCCCCTCTGGGGGTGATTTCTCATTTTCCCTATCTCTTTCTCTCCAGCAAGCACACGTGTCCTATGGCAAAACAAACAAACAAAGTTACACACGGTGGAGAGGGTTTTACATGTTCCCAAAGTAGTCTGTCAAGGGCTCTATAATAAATGGTAAGGCTTCAATAAAACTCTGCAATTACAGCTCCTGAAAACTAATCTTTCCAAAGGAGAAAGTTTTTATTTATTCATAGTGCAGGATAAAGTCATATCAGAATTTCGTACAATTCCCCTCAGCAATTACTTAATGAGATTTAACTATGAAACAATGAAACTGAATTTCCCCTTAGTTACAAATGGGCTCTGAGTTATTTTTTTTAAAAAAAAAGGAATTGAAAAGTCAATAGCCTCACTCCAATGAGAGTATGTTTCCTAAGGGAGGTGTAGGATAGTGCTCATTTGGTCAGATCCAAAAAAGTAGTTGGCCTCATTAATTATGGTTTTCAAACTTGAGCACTTCCAAATCACCTGGAGAGCTTGCTGAACCCAGAGGGCTGGACCCCTTCCTCCAGAGCTTCTCTTCTAGTTAACGTGGAGCAGGCAGCAAGAATTTCCAGATGATGCTGATCTGCTGGTCTGGGCACACATGCAAGAACTGTCGTTCTAAGATGTATCATCCCACAGTTCACAACGATAGACTTTCAGAGGATTTTGAATTCCAATTTCAATTACTTAATTTGTTGTTTCCATTTTAATCATTTCCTAAAGTCATGTTTAAAAAAAAGTATAAGTTGCCAGAGTACACATGAACTCATTAGAGAACAACAGGGAAACACAGAGAGAGAGAGAGAGAGAGAGAGAGAGAGAGAGCAACTTCCTAATTGGGCATGGTCTTGCCACGATCCCTTCTCCTTTTCTCCATCTTGTCGAGATTGAGGCAAACACACACACACACACACACACACAGCATACTCAGCATATTTTTCAAGTCACCAAGGCTAGGATTCAAACTGCAGTTGACTATGTGAGAAGCACTTCCCTCGTCCATTAAGACACAGGTTGGCAGCTAAAACAATACTAACATTAACATGTCTTTTCAAGTTACAATGATGTTTTCCTGTAGACTTTTAGTGACAGCAATTTGTGTTTACAACCATGTGAGTACCAAACTATTATCTACTGTTAATTTCTCTTTTTTTAAAAATAATTATGTTATGTTACTTTATTTATTTTAATTTCACCAGAGAGAAACAGAGTGAGAGAGAGAGAGAGAGAGAGAGGGAAAGTGAGAAAGCAAGCTGCCAGGTCTGGGACTCAAACCACAGTCAGCCATGTGGAGTCCAGCACCCTTAACCACCAAACCACCTGCCGGCCTCCCTAATGTTAATTTCTAGAACAGTGTTTCTCAGACTGAGTCATTACACAGAAGGAGTTAGGATGCAAATTAATTTATTTGACAAAGAAAACTCACATGAACATTCTTTCTAGTGTCTGTAGTTCATTGTTTCAGCCAGTAGAGATAGTAAAGTAGCCTCTAAGAAAATTTTTTTCAACGGTTTCATTTCAAGACACATACACCAACCTGAATTGATTTAGGACCCTTTGGGGGACATGCTGATGGCCAGAAAAACTAGCCCAATGTCTCTTAATGCCTTGACTTTCCTGGCCCTTTGGGAGCAAAGGAAGTTAATCAATGCCATGGAGTATTTATGCACTATTTTGTGGTTCTAGCAAGTTTGAAGCTCTTACTAGGGTGACATGTTCCAGAATGACTTAATAAGTGTGCCATATCTGTACTTAAGCTAAATGCCTAAGGGATGGTCATCGTAGAAGTAATATATCACAGTACTTAAGAGGGGGGTAGCTCTGAGAATCCTTTCATTTTTTATGACTACCCCAGATTCTGTCTAGAATGTAAAGGAGGTGTATCCTTTGCCCTTATGTCCCCTCCCCTGCTCCCACTAGTAAGCCTGAGTCACTGACACGGTGTCCTCTTCTCAGGTGTTGAGTGGTAAAACACTAACCTATTTGCTACTGACCAATGTCTCTTAATTGTTCAGTGTGCAATATGACCAGAAATAGCTTTACTAAACTTCCCCTAACCAATATAGTTTTGGAATTGGGGTTTGTAGGACAATGCATATTTTCACATATAAACAACCCAAATTATACACACATATTGCAGTGAAATGTTTAGTTTCCAAATAAGTTTCCTACAGTGATAACATTTCCTTAGTGTGAAGGTCTCACAGGATTTTTTTTTTTTTTTGACAATTTGGGACGAACACCAGGATTTTACATGACTTCACACTAATATTTGTTGAGTACAAATTATATAACAGAAACCAATCCTCAAAGCTTTTGTGTCTTAATAACATTCTGTTTAGCAATTGTGTGAGCTAGATACTCTTATAATCACCATTTTACAAATTAAAACAAATGAAAAACAAATAGCTACAAAAGTGAGTTCAAAGGAAACAGTACAGAAATCTAGACCTAATCATTAGTATACCTCTAGCCATCTGTAGTGGCCAACCACATGTGCTAGGAACAGTAAACATGAATGTGCTGATTAAAGATACTTCTTATCATCTATATCCACAAAGACTATTTACGATTGTAGGGATGTTGACAAGTCATAGACTACCATGGAGCATGATGCAGACCCTAAGTATTGGTTTGAATGTCGATATTTATTAATGAAAAGATGTCCATTAAACTGATAGTTTTTAGAAAGTACAAAACACAGGGCCAGCACATGGCATGGTGCTTAATGTGGTGGACTCTCACATGGCTGACCACAGCTCAAGTCCTGGACTTGGCAGCTTGAAACTCATGCTGGGCGCATGCACATGCATACCCAAAATCCTGAAAGGAGAATAGAGGAAAAGGGATTGCAGCATGGCTATCCTCACTGGGATATTGATTTCTCATTTTTTTGTCTCTCTGTCACTCTCTAAATCTTTGGCCAGTGCCTGCACCCTATAGCAAAAATTTCTCTCAAAAAAAAAAAGTACAAAACACATTATGAACTATTATTTAGAATGGGGTCCTATTTTAACAAAGGTATATTATACCTGTATTAATTGTGGGTACATCTTGCTAGTAACATTACACTGAATTCTTATTTTCTTTTCTATTTTTCTGCATTGTTTGGTAACAGGAATAGAAATTGTTTTATAATTAGAACATAATTTTTTTTAAAAAAGGTATTTTAAAAAGTAGGTATAAAATAGTAATAGCTAACATTTATTGAGCACTTATATGTGCCAGGTAATGATCTCTGAGTTGTTCAAGGGTAATTTCATTTAATCCACATTTAAGATATCAAAAAGCTGAGGTAGACATTGTTACCATTCTTGTTTTTTACAGATGAAGAAACTGAGTGTCAGAAAGGTTCTATAACTTTCAAAGCAGTTCAGTGCTAACAGCCTGAATCCCAACTAAATTTTCTCAGACACCTCTACAATGCAAGGATCTCCATTGTCCTTGGGAAATGGCTCACAAAGCCCTGCTCCTCCTCCACTCAGGACTCTTAAGGCACTCTGAGTACCAAGAAAGGCCTGGAAATTTTAGGGTCAAATCATTCATTCAGGTCTCAAACCAACAAAGGCATTAATTCTGATTAAACTAAGTTACATTTATATTTGAAATATTAATTAATAAGGGTTAACCAAAAGGGGATGGGAGAAAATGATGTGCAGGAAAGAACTCAAGTCTGGAGGCTGAAAACAATGGAAAACCATTTCCAAACACTTAGAAAACTAACTTGGCTGTCCAGCACCTTAACCACTTATACCACTTGCCAGCTTAAAACTCATTCCAGACACACATGCATGCAAGCCCCAAATGGAGAAGGGAATGTGGCATGGCCATCCTCCCTGGGAGGAGTGATTTTTCATTTTCATTCTCACTGTCTCTCTCTGGTGGATGCATGTGCCCTATGGCAAAACCCTTTAAAAACCCCATATATCTATATCTGTATCTATATCAAATGTCTTTATCTCTCTCTCTCTCTCTCTCTCTCTCACACACACACACACACACACACTAATTTGGCTGTGTTATTCCTGTTCAAACAAAGAATGTGCTCATTACCAGTGATTGGTTTTGAGTTTGCTTAGCACCTAGAAATTGAGGAAGTTTACTCAATCCCACGTTCTCTGATTTCCTCCCTTTGTCTCTTGTATTTTCTCATGCAATAGAAATAAATTAAAATCATTCAGATTTCTCACCGACAGGCTAAAATACAAAAATCTCTCCCTGGCCTGAGTTCTCGCTCTTCCTTTGCCCATGAAGGCTCGATGGGAGGCTGCACTGTAATTGCAGGAGAGCTATGCCCTATCTCAACACATTCCAGCTCCACAGGTTCTGATAACAAGCTAACAAAAGACAGACTCTTCTTCCTAAGCTCCCACAAAAACAAACCCATTCTAAAAGAAATACACAACTCCAAAGCCATCTCTTTTTCAATTATTTTTTTGTCCATTAAGATTTGGCTGGCTTCACTGAGGTTTTCCTCTCTTTTCTTCTCATACTGCTCGCTGTGGGCAAGTGGGCGATAGAGTGTGGTAACACTGGCTTGATCCCTACTATAATTCACAGCAGGTACATGAGGGACCGCTGGGCCCACACTCAAAAGCATTCCAGCCCTCTCCCAGTCTTTTGCTGGCCCAAATTTATCTTTTAAATATAAATATGAAAAAATACTACTCAGTATCTTCACACAGCTATAGGTAGTAGTACTCATAATTACACGTTTTGTGTAATGTTGTCCAATGCTGTATTTTTTTTTATATGTACAGGAGAACTGTGGGGCTGGGAAGGTACACGGAGAAGCTGGCTTTGGTGGGATACAATTGTTTCAAACACTTGCCTCTGACTTCATTCTTTAATGAACATCTCTGGAATCAGTAATTACTGTGGGAACACATCTTTAGAGCTATTCTCAAAGAGCAAAATTGGCAGAGGTTGGTTTTATAAAGTTCACAAAATGAATGGTGCCTTATTGCCATAAACAAAGGGATTTTTAACAACCAGCTTTAAAATACCCAGCGAATTACTGATAAGTGAATCAGTGAATAAAGATAAGTCTTTAATTGACAAGAAAATGAAGGATTAGGTTAATAGTGCATTATAGCAATATGCCGTGAATTCAAACTTAGGCCTTCTTCCCCATTTGAACTAAGTGATTTAAAAGGATTTAAAAAAAAAAAAAACATAAAGACTATTTCTTCTGCAACATTTATGCTTAACATCGCCTAAAATGCATGCTACTAGTATTCAATGCCTGCCTGAATCCTCCAAGTGACTATCCTCTCCTCATAACTGCCTTGAGGCAACATGTAGTGTCTTCTAAAGATGCTTTTGAAACCTGAGGGGTTTCACAAGATATTCTTATTTACTAAATACACTTGAGTAAAACAAATTATACTTTTAACCCCAAAATAGTTCATGTGTTTTAAATTTTTGGTGTGAAAGCTAAAGTATGATTTATGAAGTCAATTACTTCTTCTTAATAACACAACTCTTCTAGACATATTTTAACATGTTCTATTTTAAGTCAAGATAAGCAAAATTCAGATACTGATATAAAAATTATGAATAAATAAAAGGAACTTTTAAGAAAACCAACATTTAGGACCAGCAGTTGGCATAATGACTGTCACTGGACTCCCATGTAGTTGACCATGGTTTGAGTCTCAAACCCAGTGGATTAAACTCATGCTGGGCACATGTGCGTGCGTGCCCAAGATCCCGAGAGGAGAATGGAGCAGAAGGGATTGTGGTGTGGCCATCCCTCCTGGGGGGTGACTTCTCACTTTCTGTCTCTCTGTATCTCTCTGTCCTTCTGTGGAGCACACATGCCCTATAGCAAAAATCTTTCAAAAAAAAGAAAGAAAGAAAACCAACATTCTACTGCTTTGGTGAGCATATAAGATTTATTTTTCCCCTTGAGATACTAATCTATAATTAATCTATAACTTTGATTAGGATTTTTAGATTAATTTTATTCATGATAGCACATGTACACATATGAGATAAAGAAAGACAGAGAAAGCAAGAAGCACCTTGGAGAGGTCTGGTCATGGCACGATCCCCTGTCCCCGCCCTATAGCTCAGTCTGCTACCAAATTCACCACCACTCTGGACACTTTTTTCTTTTTAATTTGCTATAGGCACATGTGCTCACCAGAAAGAGATAGAAAGAGAGAGAGGGAAAGCAAGAAAGCAACCCTCATGGGAAATGGCCACCCCACAATCCTTTCTCCACCATTTCTTCTCTCAAGATTTTGGACATGCATATTCACACACAATTGACGTGTTTTCTGAGCTGCTGAGTCTGAGACTTGAACCACCAGTTGGTTATATGGGATCCAGCTGCCCTAACCTCCATGCCACTGAATGGCCCTGACGTTCATTCTTGCTTAGAAAGTACTATTTCTTATTCTCACAGAAATATACAGAGAATAGCAAGCATTTGAATAACAAACATTCGAAGCCTTTGGTTTTCATATATACTTTTTGTATCCCTTGGTCTGCTAATAGCTATTATCTTTCATCAGACTTTTCATTTCACACTGCATCTCCCTAGTAAACTGATTTTGAGACATTCCCATGAAGGAAATGGACTGATGCTTTTCTTAAGCAGGAAACCCTCCAGAATACAGAGACCGAAGGAAAGGCCCTGAGTTGACATTGGTGGGTAGAATGAACAATTCCATATTGGACAGGAATGGGTTGCAAAGCATCAAGATTGACTGATTTCATCTATTTTATTTCAGAAAGGGAGCGGGTATTACAGCAAAAGTTTCCAGAGATTTCACCTTTAAAACCAGAGAAGACCTACCAGTTTGGCTACATATTTCTTATAGAAGTAACTGGAAAACATGATCTGGAATATCTTGTTCGTCTTTCACCATTTCTCCATTCTAGTTTAATTTATATAATCTTTATCATCTTTGAAATGGAAAATAAGTTGCCTATAATATCCAGATATTGTTTATATTCAGGTATTCTACTTTTTAAAAAAATAATTATTTTTAACTTTAATTTCTTTTTTTTTATTTTTTAAAGATTTTTTTCTATAGGGAGTGTGTGCTCTCCAGAGAGAGACAGAGACAGAAAGTAAGAAATCTGCCCATGAGGGGATGGCCATGCCACAATCCATTCCCCTTCAGTCTTCTCTTGGGATTTTGGGCATGGCCTGGCATGAGTCTCAAGCCACCGGATCCAGGACTAGGACCGCTATGGGCCATGTGGGAGTCCAGTGATGTCATCGTTATGCCATCTGATGGTCCCAACTTTGTTTTGACCATGTTGAATAAATAATGTAATACATTGAAATACAGATCCTGTGTTATGACATTTTCTATATTTTTGTTCTTTCCTAACATTCTAAAGTTTGTATTACTTTTTTTAAATCATTAGTATAAATATTGTATATTTCTTAAAAAGTGTAACACGGAATCATTTTTCTAAGAGCTTTTTTTAAAAAAAAATTAACATCAAGAGATCTTAAGCTTTCTATGAAATTAGATTCCAATGTAGGATAAATCATTTCTTGTACAACTACAATCGAATGCCAACTAGACATAATGGGACACTCAGAAGATATTTTAAAAAGAAGCATTTATTCAATTTATATACAGGTATCTTTTGGTTTCTTCTACCTCCTAATGAAGGGAAAGAAGAAGAAAAAGAAAAAGAAGAAAAAGATGGGGGGGGGCGGGAACGAAAGGAAAATAATAAAAGCAACAACGAGCAGTTACCGAGAGCTTTCTGAGTTTGGTGCTGTTCTTAGCCCTAGAGAACTACCACCTCACTCACTTTGCACTGCGGCCCAGGAGCAAGAGTTATCCCCATTTCATGCAAAGAAAACCGAGAGCATATGTGCTCAGCAATTTTCCCAGGGCTGTCCAGTGAGCAGCAATGAAGTCAGGTTTTGCATCCAGATTTGATTTGCCCACTGAGAACTTGGTACTCAGATCGGCACATCCACATGCTGGCTTCCGTACTGAAGAATGAGCACATTATCTCCCTTATCAGACCTCCTGGTATCACTCAGAGTTTAAGGAAGATCTCCATGAAGGCCTTGAGTGAAGCAATTTGCCATGGTGTCCAGGAGTGCTGTTGCCACTGGTGCCAGATTTGCAAACAATACATTTTAACAGGAAAGAAAGGGCAGCACGTGAGAGGCAACTTTGTTGAGAAAAGGATATCATATTCTTGACTTTGTCCATTTTCAGAAAATAATAGTAAACAGAAGATCAGAGCATCTAAATGTAAACCAGTATCTGAGAAAATCTAAAGTTGTTTTAACAACTATGGGGAAATATTTCTTTAAACTTTTATTTTAAAGATATGAATATGTTTATTGCTCTAATAGCCTAACATGTCCTAGCTTTGCCTTTTTCATACCTATAAGAGCTAGTGTCATATTTTTACCTAATTTTTTAATGAAATTTCACACATCATGTTTATTACAATGCTTTACCATTCTTTGGAGCACAGTTTAAAATGCATTCTAAACTGTGTATGTGATTTTTCTCTTCCATTTAAAAATGAACCAGTTTTTTTTTAAATAATTTGGAAAACAAAAGTCGGCTTTTGCACTATGCAAATAATATATAATAATTCATAAAATTGCATAATATTAAATAAGTGATAATATTATTTTTAATTATTTTTAGAGAGAAATTTTTGCTTTAGGGTGTGTGCACTAACTAGAGACAGAAAGAGACAGAGAGACAGCAAGAGAGAAATCACGTCCCTGGGAAGAAGGCCACACCACATCCCTTCACCTCAGTTTTCCTTCTGAGCTCTAGGGCACACAGTCACATGCACCTGGCATGAATTTAAAACCACCAGATCTGGGACTTGAACTGCTATTGGCCATGTGAGAGTCCAGCAACATAACCATTACTCCAGCTGCTGGCCCCAACCCAGTAATATTTTCTCTTGAATTTGATGTAGAATGGGAGAAAACTGTCAAGTATGACCACCAAAATTTTGTGCTAAAGAACTAGAAGGAAGAAGATAGCAGGAGCAATAGATGTGAGAATGGAAAGGAGGAGTTTGATTTTGTGTACTGTAAGTTTGGGGTAGCTGTTAGAGATCTATATGGAGAAGTTGAAAAAGCAGATTTGATATATTGTTAGGTATTTAAAAATCTAGTCTGGAATCCAATACAGAAATACATAATTTGGATTTTATCAGCTAACAGATGATAACTTAAAGCCATACTTAAAAGACTAGAAATAAATATAATTATGAATAAAATGAAAAGAAATAAAAGAAATAAGCAGAGTAAAGAGAAAAGATCTAAGAAGTAAGCTCCATGATACTCCAGCATTATTAAGCAATTAGTAGTTGAGGATTGTGAAGTTAACAATGGCAACTAATTCCTTGACAATCTCCTCAAAGATTGATGAGTGCATTTCACCTCCCTTTAAATTGGTGCCTGCTGATAGAATACATGGCAGTTCCAGATTTAGCCTACAAGGGACTCACAGTTTCTGCCTTTATCTCTTATAGCCCTAAACCTCCATGGATAAAGTACAGTTAGTCTAGTGAAGAGACCAGGAGGAGACCTAATCTTCATTGTTAGGGAAGGGGAATTTGCTGAGCCCAGCCTTTCAACTAATCACACCAGGACATCAGACACACAAATGAAGTTTCCTTAAAAACCTCCAGATCAGGACCAGCACCTGCCCTACTGGCTAAAAGTGTAGAATCCCTCGTGGCTGACTGTTGTTTGTATTCAGGCCTTGGTAACTGGAAAGATACACTGGGTGGATGTGCTGTATACTCAAAGTCCTAACAGGAAGAAGAAATAGAAGAAAAGGGGTTGCAGTGTGACCACACCCACTTGGTGTTTCTCTGTCTTTGAGAATGTATCCTCTAGCAATTAACAAGAAGAAGAATTATCAACCTCCAAACAAGATCAGTCACCAGCTGCATGTCATGAATTGATTGTAGTCAATTTCACATAGAATACAAAAATTACCCTAGGTAAATCTTGCCCGAACTCCATGTCCAAAAGATGGTTGGAGTACTGGCTTAGAAAGCAGGAACAAGGAACCACTAAAAGAAAGAGAAAAAGAGGGGCCAATGAAATGAAAGAAAAGAGAAAGTTGAATGTCAGAAAGCCAAATAAAGAAAGGATTTAAGAATGAAGAAGTGATTTACTCCATCATATGTTGCTTGAATAAGATGAGAACAAATTGATGTTTTTGTTTGGCATTGATAACTCTGAGATGGGTGTAGATCATTGCTCATATGGGATCAAGGGAGTTATTTTGTTTTATTCTTTAGGTTTTTGCCATAAGGTGCCTGTGCTTGCCCAAAAGAAACAAAGATAGACTGTGAGAGGGAAAGTGAGAAATTACCCTTCCAGGGTGACTGGCCATGCAGCAATTCCTTCTCCTTCTGGGATTTTGGGCACTCGCACTCAGGTGTCCTGTGTGATTTCAAGCTTCTGGGTCCAGGACTCAAACTTCAGTTGGCCATGTGGGAGTCCAGCACCATAACCACTATGCCATATGCTAACCCCTTAAGGGAGTTATTTATTTTTATATGATCAGATAAAAAGATCATATATTATGCTATTGGAAATTATCTAGTAGGGAGAAGGAAATAGATGATAAGGCAGAGAGATGGAACAATTAATTAATGAGATGAATAGAGTTAGGATATAAGGTGAGGGGTGACCATGGATAAAGGCTCAAGCATTATATCCAAACAAATACAAGGAAAGGTCAAGGGTGCTGAGGCAGGAATTTCCATGATACAGTGGTGTGTCCACGTGGCATTTCTATTTGAAAGCGCAGTGTTTGTACAAGAGTAGCTCACTATATGATTTAAATAGTATTCTTTTTCCATTTTTCTTCTAGAGAAACCAAGTCACCAAGGTTTATGTCACTGTCAAAGATAACAGTAAATGGCAGAAGCAAGCTTCAAACCAGGCAGAATAGCTTCAGTCTATGTTTTTGATCCCTTTTCTCCCTGTTGTTATTCTCCATTGACAAAAAGAAAATAGGTTTAGGAAGGTTAAATATGTTGTTCATTATTACATGACTACCTAGTAGTAAAGCTAGACTACAAACCCAAAGCAGACATGCCTTCTATTTTCCTACATAATTATCTCACAATGTTATCTCCAAGGAGATAAAGACTGGAAAGATTATGGGAGAAAATTATAACCATGTAAGGCTGGGAAAATACAAAGAGAAGCGATCATTCAGTCTCAGGGAAGAAATGAGGTAGGGTAATTAAAAATAACAGGCAACAGTGACATGGTCTTGGTTGTTAATATTAGAATGTACAGAATATAGTGATTTTTAAAAGCACATCCTTTAATATTTAATCTAAGATGAATATACAATCTGATTAGTATTTCTGAGACTATTGATGGGCTCATAAATTACCTCCAGTGGTGGTAGGGCACCTTAATCAGCATAACAAAAGCAAAGAAAAATCCAGATACTGTAGAAGTAATATGGAAGGCAAGATTGACAATTATGATTCGGCTACGAAAATGGTTCTACTAAATGGTAAGAACAACTAAGTGACTTAGTTGTATCAGCAAATTGCAGGCTACATGGTCCTAGAACTAAGATTTTTCCTAGTAGAAAGCTAAAGTGTCCTAGAGGCAAATTACAGTGAGGAGAGCAGCTTTCAAACATGTGACAATCTACGGAAGCCCAAATCATCCTGAAAAAGAACCTAATTATTTGCCTGTTTTTAGCATTCGTGCAATACACGAACTAAGTGTCCAGCTTTACTTTTAAGAAGCTTGATGAGGCACACACCTTAGCCAGTAATAAAAATGTATTAAAAGGATTGGGGGGGAAAAAAAAAACATATGTGACTCCATGATAAAATTACAACACAGATTGTTAAGTAGTTGAATATTTAATCATTGAACTGAATAAGTTTATTTGAATCACAAATGCTACTTATGTGAGTAGCATTGGCTCAGCCCATAGTCTTAGATGGAATAATTCCCACCCTGTAGGAGACTCACAGTGACAAGTTATGGGCTGTACTTGAATCGCATGGCACAGCTACTCCTGCTAGGAATAGTGACCTTGACTTCATGGGTTATGGCTGCGAATTTCTCCACTACAGGAGGGATCGTATTCCCTCTCAAATAGATAATGCTTAACTTCTTGGTATTGTTGTAATTTGGATATCAAAATTTGTGGTGCAAAAAAGAAGTAAGAGTACCAATTCATTTGGAAAGACCGGACATCCTAGGCAGGTCTTGAAGTACATTAAGTGCTGTGTAATCATGGGTAAACTTCTCAGCTTCCCTGAGCCTGTTTTATTATCTTTAATTGGAAAAACTGGGGGTCCTGAGTAAAAATACATTACTATGTAGTACACAGCCATATTCTCTAGCACCAAAAACAGTCAAATATTAGGTAATCGGGAAAGTCATGACCTATTTTTGCACAGAAAAATACGACATGACTTAACCTGATGACTTAATAGAACTAAACAACCATATCTGAAGCTCTGCAAGAGGAAAGTTAGATGAGAAGCCAACAAAATTGCAGAGTTGTGATCCATTATCATCCTGTTTGCTTTACTTTTAAAAATACCTACAGGGGCAAGCAGGTGGCCTGGTGGTTAAGGGACTGGACTCCCACATGATTGACTGGGGTTCAAGTCCTAGACCTGGTAACTTGCTTTCTCTCTCTCTCTCTCTCTCTCTCTCTCTCTCTCTCTGGTGAGTGCACATGCCCTATAGCAATTAAAAATAATAATAAATTAAATTAAAAATAAAAACCCCTATATTTTGCTAATTCGGCATCAGACTATGTTCTAAGGACTTTACAAAGAACAATTCATTTTTTCTTTATCAGTATTGTTTGTGTGGGGATCAGCAGATGGAGTAATGATTATGTCACTAGACACTCACATGGCTGAACACAGTTCAAGTCCTGTACCTGGAGGCTTGAAACCTATGCCAGATGTGTGTGCATGCATGAACAAAATCCTGAAAGGAGAATGGAGGGAAAATGATTGCAACATAGCCATCCCCCGGGGACGGGATTTCTCACTTTCTGTCTCTCTATCTCTCTCTGCTTCTCTGGCAAATGCACACACCCTATAGCAAGAGGAGAACGGAGGAGAAGGGATTGCGGCGTGGCCATCCCCTCTGGGGGAGTGATTTCTCACTTTCTGTTTCTCTGTCTCTCCTTGTCTGTCTGGCAAGCGCACGCGCCCTATAGCAAAATCCTCTCAAAAAAAAAATATTCGAGCTATGTGAAGACAACTTGGGGTCGACCATAAGTTTTTGCTCAACAACTATCTTAATGCTAAAGAGAAGATGAGATTTTCCCTCCAAAGTTGAAAATAGACATAATACATTACATTTACTATCAGGCAAAATAGTTGGATGGATAAGTCCCTGGGTTAAAAGTCAAGACCTTGAATGCTCTATCATCCATTGCATCACAGAATTATATTATTTGTAAGTGAGCAAAGCATGCTGGACAGGAATGGAGTCAAATTAGCATTTTATTAATGGTCAAATTAAATAATCCCATAGTTAATTTCCTAGGCTGTGGAGAAATACAGCTGAGAATATGAATTTGAAAGCTCCAAATATCCATTGTACAATATGTCTCTGAGCTTACTTTGTGGCTTTAGTCAATTGTCTTCAAATGTCTGTTTCTTCGCTTGTAAAATGAAGGTTATATGAGACAGAATCTCAGAAATTGAAACTGAGATGTAGTCAAGATGTCTCTAAATTCCTCAGTGTGACTCCCAGAGAGTACTAGTCACATAAACTAAGCTATACTATAGGTGCAAAGAATCCCAAGATAAAAGTGAAGAAAAGTGAAGATTTACTTCTATTTTTTTTAAAAGAGATATCTTTGCTATAGGGCACCTGTGCTCGCTGAAGAGACAGATAGAAAGTGAGAAATCACCCCCCCACCCCCAGAGGGGATGACCACGCTGCAGTCCCCTGTCCTCCATTCTCTTCTCCGGATCCTGGGCATGCAGTGCACACACCTTACATGAGTTTTAAGTTTCCAGGTCCAGGACTCAAATTGCAGTTGACTATGTAGGAGTCAGTGATGTAGCCATTATGCCATCTGCTGGTCCTTCTCACTTCTATTTTTTTAAGATGTATTTCCTTTATTTCTTTCATGAGAGAGAGAAAGAGTGCATATGCATGAAAGTATACTGCAGAGAGTGCACGAGGGAGACAAAGAGATAGACAGCACTTAATACTATTTTGCAATTTCGTGATTTTAAAGCCTTCATTTATGTTTTACTAATGACAGCAATCATCAAAGTGTTACCCTGGTTCACATAACTATCAACATCTCAGACTACGAGTCACAAATATCCCTTGGATTAATATTCTACTCTGTCCACAGGACCCCAACATAACCATAGGGGGTGCTAGAAAATGTTGAGCATATGGAATATTTGATTTACACAAATGGTTTCTTCCACCAAAGATGAATTGATATGCTCAAGACAATAAAAGTAGCACATGCCAGGCTACAAACTAGAACTCTGGATTTCTAGCTCCCAGTCCAATGCTCTCTCCAGATAATGTATGGGGTAATATGGTAATGTCTTCAAAAATCTTTGAAATTGGAAAAAAGAGGAATTAATTTTCACTCTAACAGTTTGCATTTTATTGTGAAATTTTTAAAAGGAAAAAAAAGCTTCTTCAACATATACAAACATATACCCTTAATTGGTTTTCTAGTGAGGTTACAAAAATCAGCCTACATTTCAGTATTTCATATTATTCCACAAACTCTATTCCAAAAATTGTGGTACTATGATTCTTGTTTCAATACTTTATTGAAAACAAAAATCCGGATTTTACCTATTTGATATCCCATCCTTTCCGGGTGAGATTCAGAGCTAAGAATCTCTTGTTGAGTGAAATGGACTGATAGGTTGAAATACAAAGTACAAAGATTCCTCAGCTTTATGAAGCTTTCTAATCAAGGATGTTTCATTTTTAAGATCTCACCATTAAAGTCAGGGTGAAGGAAGAAATCCCATTGCATTTTAGTAGCTGCCTGCTTCTACTCAAGTATTCTTGGCTCCAGCAGTTCATGTTAGAAGCCAGAGGAACAATTCATTCTACTGGTCATTTGAAGAAAATGCGGTTATACAAAATCTGGGTTATAATGAAATCCTGAATTGATCCCATGACTTGGATAAATCTTTCCTTTTTAATTTTTTTTTTTTGAGTAAAGCTTTTTACAGAACTATAATCAAGAATAAAAGAGGGGACCAGCTGGTGGCGTAATGGCTATGTCGTTGAACTCCCACATTGTCGACTGCGGTTTGAGCCCCAGACCCGGTGGCTTAAACTCACACCGGGCACATGTGCATGTGTGCCCAAGATCCCGAGAGGAGAATGGAGGAGAAGGGATTGTGGCATGGCCGTCCCCCCTGGGAGGTGATTTCTCACTTTCTGTCTCTCTGTCTCTCTCTATCTGTCTGGCGAGCACACACGCCTTATAGCAAAAACCTCTCCAATAAATAAATAAATAAATGAGGACAAGAAGATAATATGTAGATGCTTTCTATTTTACCATACTGGTACATTGGAAGATTTTCCTATCTTTCCTCATTTTGCTTTCATTCGACCCAGAAAAAGAAATGGCCAAGTGTACACATGTAGTGAACACTATCAACGCCTATCATGTTCCATAGTTATTTACTAGTATACTTCTTCATCTTGATAATCATTGCAACCTTTTAAGGCAGCATGCAAGTAGCTTATGAGACACACTCTGACACATTAGTTACAATGTTGGTCACTAATTATTTTTTCTATTCTTTAAAAAAATCCTTTTCTATTATTATTTACAAGAATGCATATGCTCTTGCCAGAAAGAATGAGAAAGTATCCCCTGAAGGATCATGGTCATGCCACAACCTCTTGTTCTCCATTTCTCTATCT
The DNA here is from genome assembly GCF_000334495.1 of Tupaia belangeri chinensis. NCBI lineage: Eukaryota > Metazoa > Chordata > Mammalia > Scandentia > Tupaiidae > Tupaia > Tupaia belangeri. Next base: position 1,413,872 of record NW_006207036.1, read on the forward strand.
TGTCAGATTTGGGGCATGCATGCACATTCACCAGATAAAAGTGAAGATTCACTTGTATTTTTGTAAGAGAGATCTTTGCTATAGGGCACCTGTGCTTGTTGGAGATAGAGAGACAAAGAGACAGAAAGTTAAAAATCACCCCCTACACACACACACACACCCGAGGGGATGACCATACTGCAGTCCCCTCTTGGGATCCTGGGCATGCAGTGCACACACTTGGCATGAGTTTAAGTTTTCAGGTCCAGGACTCAAACTGCAATTGACTATGTGGGAGTCAGTGATGTAACCATTATGCCATCTGCCGGTCCTTCTCACTTCTATTTTTTTTAAGATGTATTTCCTTTATTTCTTTCATGAGAGAGAGAAAGAGTGCATATGCATGAAAGTATACTGGAGAGAGTGCACAAAGGAGACAGAGACAGGAACCACTGAAAAACATACTGTTGTGTCCATACCCAAGCCACACAATTGGCCATGTGGGATCCAGTTCCCTTAATCACTAGGCCATGGGGGCCAGTCCTTTCTTTTTAGACAAGGAAATTCAATACAAAGAGAGTGATCATTTTATGTTCCTGTTTGTTGCTCTCTATATAAAAATAGTTGTATCAGTCTATCTTCTGATGGACATGCTGAGGTCTATGATACATACTCAAATAATAAACAAACTATTTCCATTTTCATGCTTTGGAAGGAGTAATACCATTTACTGTTGCTCATCTGTGATAATTCTATGTCAATGTAATTGGGATTTGCTGGTAATGAAAACTTAAACTGATAAAATTTCACACACTGCACTTCATTTGTTTACTATATGGGTCAATGTCATTCTTATTTATCTTTGAATTTCTCATCTATAGGACCCTGGGATCTTGATCAGTATTGAGAAAAATAAAACAAGAGCCCCTGAATACACTTTCATATATAAATAGTCACTTTTTGCTCTATAGATAAATTAGCAGCTATTTATTTAGAAGTAATACTTAAATATTGAATTAACATGTTTACCAATGTAATTAGTTTGATTTCCTTCAATATAAATTTAAAATTTATAAGGTCAAAGTAATTTAAAGGGACCAGTAGGTGGTGTGGCGGTTAAAACACCAGATTCTCCCTTGGCCACGTGGCCCGAGTCTGGCAACTTGATTTGTCCCACCTGGCAGCTTGATTTTGCTCTTTCTTTTTCTTTCTGTCTCTCTCTGGTAGAAACACATGCACTATACCAAATTAAATAATAATAATAATAAATATAATTAAATTAAATAATTATCTAAAGAAAGTAATTTAAAAATTGACATAGTACTATTCTACAGATAAAATGTATGTATAATTCTAGACTAACCAAAATTAACTGAACTAGTAGAGTGTTCAAGATAGGAAGAACCATTGAGAACTTCTAGTTCTTTCAATTTAAGGAAAGAGAAGCCCAGAAAGATCCAAAGACACACTATCAATTTGTAACAGCATATAAACAAAACTCTAGGTGGTCTAAATATGAAGTCAATTTTTTTCTTCTATTTATTTAAATATAATAAAATAGATAAAAATGTTATTCATATGGGGAACCAGCAGTTAGCATAATGGCTATGTCGCTGGACTCCCACGTAGTCGACCGCAGTTCGTGTCCCGGACCTGGTGGTTTAAAACTCATGCCGGGCGCGTGTGCATGTGTGCCCAAGATCCCAGAGGAGAATGGAGAAGGGATTGCGGCGTGACCATCCCCCCTGGGGGATGATTTCTCGCTTTCTGTCTCTATGTCTCTCTCTCTCTCTGGCAAGTGCACGCGCCCTATAGCGAAAACCTCTCCAAAAAAGAAAAAAAAAATTTACTCATATGTCATTTTCACTTATGTCACCACATAAGGTATTAATGAACCATGGTCAATACAAATATTTGAAGAAGCTATTTCTCTTATTTAATGTTGGCACATACACTTTACTAATTTGATATTAAAAATTGTACACACTGGGGTCAGCATGTGGTATGATGGTTAAGGTGCTGGATGCCTGCATGGCCAACTGCAGTGTGGATCCCGGACCAGGTGGCTTGAAAATCACACCAGGAGAGTGTGACTGTGTGTGTGTGACCAAAATTCCTGGAGAAGAATGGAAGGAAAGGGATTGTGGCATGGTTATCCCCCCATGGGGAGGGGTAATTTCTTACTTTCCCCTTCCCTGTTTCTCTCTCTGTATCTCTCTGGCAAGCACACATATCCTTTGACAAAAAACTTTTAAAATATTGTACATATCAAATACTTGCTGTTCTAGAAACAGAATCGGAAGATACTTATTTAAGGGAAGATCTGCTTTGGCTTCTGAGTGGTAAATTGTAAATTTTCTTGCAATTTTGGACATATTTATCTGCAAATTTTAAATTTTACAGACGTGTCATTTATGAACAAAATATTCATATATTCATTATTTTTTCATTTGCTCCTGAGAATTTAAAATAGCATTGATATTGTCTCTAATGCTCTATCTCTAAATTTTATACATATACTTTATATTTATAACTGCAAGACTTTTGACATAATCTTGAGCAGATGGTGGGGTATATGATGAACCCTCTGGGTAAAATTCAATATTATCTGAAGCCAGGGTTTTGTGAATTTAAAGAAAGAGAAATTTACACTTTTTTTTTTTTATCACCAATAGTCCCACTTTGTGGTTTACTTTGTATTTGCCTTTATTACTCAACATAATTTTTTAAATAATATTTTAGGAAGCCAAAGGATTTTGTTCAAGATGAAATAAACATTTGAAAACAAAAACTATTTAAATCTGAAATTTTCTATTTCAGATTTAAGGACTATGAGAGGTTTTTGCTACAGGGCGCATGTGCTCGCCAGAGACAGAGAGAGACAGAAAGCGAGAAATCACTCCCCAGGGGGGATGGTCACGCCGCAATCCCTTCTCCTCCATTCTCTCGGGATCATGGGCACACACGCACACGTGCCCAGCGTGAGTTTAAGCCACCGGGTCCGAGGCTCGAACCGTGGTCGACTACATGGGAGTCCAGTGACATAGCCATTACGCTAACTGCTGGTCCCTCTGTCTAAGGACTATGGACCGTGTAGTTCTTCTTTTGGGGGAAGTAAGGTAAATTAGGTTATAAGTTTTACTGTTCTTTTTGTCTTCACACATGGATTGTATACATTATTTTTAACTGATACCAAGTTATATCATACGGGCAGCTTTTTGTTGTTGTTGCTAGATTTTTTGGTTTTGTTTTTTTTTTTGATAATATGACTTATAACGTAAGTAAACTTTGGCCTTACTTGGACACAACTTGTGATCATGTAATATTGCAAAAAACTGTTTCATAAAAGCAAATGAATTTTAATATTTTCTGAAATCACCAGTATAGCTACTTACTTCTATATCAAATTACTTCCCACAATATACAGTTAAACATAAAAGGCTGTTACATTTACATAATTAAATTTTCTTGTTTTGCTTTGGAAGCATATGAAGTTGTTTTCATTTTGTCATCTAAGAACACAAAAGAATATTCACAAACATAATATGAGACAGTTCTATATACATACTCTCACTCTTCACATTTTGATTATAAAATCTGAAATTGCCTTAGAATAGATCTTTTTTCCAGTGAAAACATTACACTCTTCCAACACAAAAGAATAATTTTCTATCTTGAGAAACCCACATATCCCCATTTTTCATGCAAGGCACTGGTGTGTCTCAAGATTTAATTGAAACCAAATGAAGTCTAGTAAAGCTAATCAAAACCAAACAAGCCCTTGGGCTACATGAAGGACTTACTGCTAACAGGTTTCACCTCAAGTTACAGTTCTCCAGGACCTGGTTAGAACACTCTAAAATCAGATTTAAAATGTTGCCATGCTTTGTGAACTAGGCATAAAATATTCTCCCAGGAGTTCCATGAATGGTTAAATTACAAATGCAACCTTATTATTTACAGAGTTATACTATGATCACTAAAAAAGGCAATATTGAGTAAATTAGTAGAACATAATTGATGATAAAAAATTTACCTTTCCAGATATTAAAATTTATATTTATATAACATCACAAATGAAACAGAAATTGCAGAAAAAGCTCTCAAAAATGTTGATGCATAATTTTCAGAAATCGTTCTGTAAGAGCTGAACTATAAAAACCAGTAAAAGGAAAAACAAACATACAAAACTAAAAGTCCTGGAGGTAGCAAGAAATCTGATGCTGAAAAGTTATGTGACTTTGGGGCCAGCAGTTAGCATAATGCCTATGTTGTTGAACTCCCATGTAGTCGACCACGGTTCGAGCCCCGGACCCAATGGCTACAACTCATGCCGGGCGCGTGTGCGTGCGTGCCCAAGATCTGGAGAGGAGAATGGAGGAGAAGGGATTGCAGCATGAACATCGCCCCCGGGGGGTGATTTCTCACTTTCTGTCTCTCTGCCTATCTCTGTCTTTCTGGCAAGCACATGCGCCCTATAGCAAAGACCTCTCCAAAAAAAAAGTTGAATGACTTTCAAATTCTTGTACTTGAGTTTTCTTACTATGAAACAAAAATATTAACTCCAATTCTTAACATACACTTTTCTCAGACATAGCCATGTAAAGAGTGATACAAATGGAAGTTTTTGTGAAATCACTGAGCAGATATCAGCAAATATCTAGCAGATAAGAAATAGAAAAGATGATCATGAGCAAATGATTACTTTACAAGTTAGAATTTCTTCTTTGTATTCAAAGGCATACAAAGAACTGATAGAGAAAAATTGTCTTTGGCTTTGATTTCTAAGGGAATAAATACTTCTGAGTCTGGGTTCATGTTACATGATATGAAATTTATTATTCCTCTGAGGAATGCATGTCTTCAGTGAATACATATTCAATGTTTCAATGTTTCAATAGTAGACAGTATGACCATTTGCTGAATCAAACACAAGTGTCACATACAAACGTGATTTAAAAGACCCAGTGCTGCAACACTGAATAGGTCCAAAAGACCATTTCTCATTCCATGCACTTGGGCTCTTGCCAAGTCACTTCTAAAATTATGGAGTGTTAAAAAAACAAGCAGACATAAAATAAAACAGGATTGTCTTAAGGGTAAATCAAAAGAAAAATATTTCAGGCAGGCTGTAACCTCTATTTCTGACAAAAAAAAAAAAGAGCAAAGAGACGTGATTGGGATATATAGTAAAGTTGGTTACCAATAAACTGTGTGTAATCTTACTTTCTGATGAACTAAGGATATACTACAAACTTGTTTCAAACTGCCAACAATCTATTATATGTAACTTAATAATACATATGATAACTCTTTTGTATTAGTGAGTTACATTTTAGTAATTTAATTTTTTGGTAATTAGAATATTGCCTTTGCTTAATTACCTCGCCTAATTACCTTTTGGTAACTTGTGGCAAAACAGATTTTCACTGTATCTTCCTATGCTAATGTATTCATAAATATTAAATTGCTAGTCACTGTGATAATATATTTAAACACAGCTTTATTTGCCTATTCAAAAAAAGTTTTCTGTTTGTGTGGTAAGCATTGAACAAGGGAGGAAAAACAAATAAGAAAAAAGTCCATATTTTATGGGAAACTACACATGAAACTCATGAAATGTGTTTGTTTTTGGTAGAAGACAAAATACTAACTTATTCTATGGCTTAGTTTTATCTTACATGAATATATTTATAGGTTATACTCTTTTCTGAATTTAGTATCATCGATGACCTCTTCTGATGTTGTGAAATTACACTAAAACTAGAGAATATCAGAAACCTCTGTTTCTGCTGATAATGGACTAGGTAATTCAGACCAATCCTCCTACTGAGAATCAAAAAAGAGTAGTAAAATATTTAAAAATTATCTTTAATATGTGAGATAATCTATAAATTGACATAGAATTTCTGAGATGAGATCTAGGAGAGGAAAAATCTAAGAAAGCCACACCCAGTATTTGAGGCTACTTTTACACTGGGACCACTGACTTAATGAAAAGAAAGAGCTGAGAAACTAAACTACATCTTGGCAGCTTTTCAGGGAACAAAATAGAAAATATATTGTCCAAGGACATAAAAGATAGGCTATATTGGGCTTAGATCACTCATTACATCAATATTACAACCCAAATGATTGCTCCTTTTGCCTATAGGTGAACAAGAAATAAATCATCCATTGTCTATTCCTACAACTCAGCTTGGCATTATAAGGGCACAGAAAACGTTACCCCTTGAAATTGGATTAAAGGTTTCTAGGATTTCCAGCACCTCTAGATAGGCAGGAACAGCAAACCAAGGAAAGTTAGTATATTGAGCCTCAAAAATTTTCCGAAATGTCTTCCTGAATACAATGTCTAGCTTTCAGGCAAAAATAACTAGATAACCATGAAAAAAGCACTATTTACAAAACTAAACAGAAACAGACCCATAGAAACTTTACACATTGGAAATATCAGACAATAATTGTAAAATGACCATGCTCAGACTAGGAAAATGTAACAAATTATTCTCAAATGACAGAACATTTCTGAAAAAGAACCAAATAGAATGCATAATCCTGAAAGCTTACTAACCAAAATAAGACACTCATTAGATTAACAAGCAAAATAATTTAAATGAAGATATTATTTGAGAATGGGAAAAAAGTTAAAGAGAAACCATAAAGAATGAAGACACAATGATAAAACTGTTGGGGAGAGGATATGATACATTACGAACATAGTAAGGAAATATAATATGAATTCAATAATAGTCTCATAAAGAGAGAAAAAAGCAGAGCATAAACCATATTTAAAGAGATAGTTGCTGAGAATTTTCAGAATTGAAAAATAATCAATTCCACAAATCTAGAAATCTTACGAAACCTAAGCATAATAAAAAAGTGGGTACATCATAATGATACTCAGAAAACTATAGATCTTAAAGATTATATATATATATAGAGAGAGAGACATAGGAAAATAAAATATCTATGTAAAGGGATGTGAGAATGTGTGTGTGTGTGTTTGTGTGTGCATGCACACACAATTACTTCAAAAAGTTTGTAGAAAAATAAAATTAATGTACAAGTTTATTGGGTGTAAAAATTATTTGAAATCCATACACAGTTTTTTGATAATATACACTTTTCATAAATTTTTTACATACACACAGAAAGATAGAAAAAACGATAAATTACTTTCAAGATATGTGACCAGCAGTTGGTGTAATGGCTATTGGTGGACTCCCATGTAGTCGACTGCAATTCAAGTCCCAGACCCGGTGGTTTAAACTCACTCCTGACATGAGTGTGTGTGCTTGTCCAAGATCCCGTGAGGAGAATGGAGGAGAAAGAATTGCAGTGTGGCCATCACCCCTGGGGGATGATTTCTTGCTTTTTGTCTCTCTGCTTCTCTCTGTCTTTCTGGGGAGCACATATGCCCTATCATAAAACCTCTCAAAAAATAAAATAAAATAAAAAAATAAACAAAAACATTACTTTCCAGAGATTAATGGTTGACTTCTAAACCAGAAGCCAAAGGCATTAAAATAAGAAAACTTCCAACTAAGGGCTTCATAACAAATGAAATACTTTTTTTTTAATGAAAGCATAAGAAAGGCATTTTCAAACAAAAACGAAGACTTTAAACCCAACACACCTATACTAAAGAATTTTTTGAATGATATACTTTGGGCATTAGGAAAATAATCCCAAATTCCAAATGAAATCTCAGACAGGTAAGGAAAAAAGGAAGCACAAGAAAATGATGATAAGTGTACATAAATATAATTAAAGTTTGACTATGTAAAGCATTAATAGTTTTATGCAGTTTATAAAAATATACAGAATTAAATATTCATTCCTCATACCATATAGAATAACCAATTCCATATTAATTTATGTCAATTTAAAAGGAAAAACAATGAATTTTCTAAAAGAAATATAGGACCTCGAGTAAAAAAAGTGCTTTTTAAACACTATCAAAAAATCACTAATCATTAATTAAAGATTGATTAACTTGTTTACATGAAAATTAAAAGTTTATATTTCCCAGAACATCTTTAAGTGAAAAGGAAAGACAACTGAGAGGGTGAAGATAGATGTAGTTCATATAATTAAGAATGACTCGTCTATGGAATTAATAATGAACTTCTACAGATCAATAAGAAAGAGCCAGATGACATAATTTTGTGAAAAGGGGGAGAAGGAATTTTATAAACAGGATATTCGAATAGTCAAAAAGCATAAAGATACTCAACCTCATTTATAATGGGGAAAAATTAAAAACGCAATGAGTTACAACACCCACCAATACAACATGGTGGCTGAGATGAGGAGCAATAGAAATTCTCATACACAGTAATTAGACATTATTTAACAAAAAGGAAGATGGCTAAGATTAGCATTTTCATTTTTGCTCTCAGGTGTTCTACGAACTATATACATACGTGGAGGCTTGTATAGAAATTTTTTTTCTTTTTCTTTTTTGGAGAGGCTTTTGCTATAGGACGCGTGCACTCGCCAGACAGACAGAGACATAGAGACACAAAGTGAGAAATCACCCCCCAGGGAGGATGGCCATGCCACAATCCCTTCTTCTCCATTCTCCTCTTGGGATCTTGGGCATGTACGCACACCCTACCGGCGTGAGTTTTAAGCCACCAGGTCTGGGACACGAATCGCAGTCGACTGCGTGGGAGTCCAGCAATACAGCTATTACACTAACTGCTGGTCCCAGGAATTTTTGTGACATTATTTTAAGTAGACATAAACCGAAAATATGCAAGAATGGTACAATCAACATATATTACAGCATCTAATAGCAATGAAAATGGGTGACTGCTATGTACAGCAATGTGGATATACTGCACAAACATAATATTAAATGGAATAAGCCAGATACAAAGAAAATTGAAAAATAGGCAAAATAAACTTTTAGTGTTAGAAGTTAGGATAGCGGTTACCTTTGAGATTAAGGCCATTAGAGTGAAATGACCAAGCGAAACTCAAGGAAAGTTTCTGGGTATAACTGTTTCTGTTTCTTCCCCCCCCTCCTTTTTCTTTTGTTTTAACTTCTTTAAAAATTCCCAGAGGACCTGTGTGCTCACCAGAGAGAGGGAGAGGAGAGAGAGATGGGAGAGAGACAGAGAGTGGAAGCAGCCCCAGTGGGCCATGGTCAAGGTGCAATCTTTTCTCTATTTCTGCATCTTGTCAGGGTTCTGGGCACACATGTATATGCATGTAGTGTGTTTCTAAGCTGCCTGGATTGATTTGACAATTAGCCATGTAGAATTCAACTCCTGTCACCACCAGCCTATGGAGCTAGCCCTGTTTTATGGTTGTCGTGGTTTGCATTAGTGATGTTTGCATGAGTGTGCTCATTTGGTGACAATTATTAATCTATACATTTTGATGTATATATTTTATCTGCATATTTTACTTGAGCAATCGATAATTACATATATATATAAATATACATACACACACTTATATGTAGTTATATAGATATATAAAATTAAAATATTAAATGCACGGTAGCAACTCAAAAAATAGTTTAGAACATGTTTTCCTCTTCAGTGTGTTTTAACAAACATTTAAACTAGTAAATAATTCCAATCTTATATAAATTCTGTTATGAACTAAAAGAGAGTGCATTATATACATTTTGTGAGCTTAGTATAACTTTATCATAAAAACCAGAACATAATGTGAGAAAAAATTTAGGTCAATTTTGTCTGTGACTACAGATGCAAAAATTCAAAACAAAACATTTCCAAGCCAGAAGCTGCAATATTTAATGCACAAATATATCATGACCAAGTTAGGTCTAACCTAGGTATATGGTGTTGATTTACACTGGGCAAGGAATCAATAAATTAGCGATGTTAACACTTTAAGGAGAACAGCTACATAATTAGCTCATAGAATGTAGAAAAAAATGTCTATTAAAGTTCAACATCCATTTTTGATTTTTTTTAATTGCCAGAGGGCCCCTGCACTCACAAGCGAGTGATCTCAGTTAAGCGTGGTCATGCCACAATCCTTTTCCCCTATTTTTCCATCTGCTGATAATCTGGGGCATGCACAAACATGCACACAGTATGTTTTTCAAGCTACTGAGTCTGGGATTCAAACCAATGTGGGATATGAATTCCTATGCATACCATTTCCATGCCACAGTGCAGGCTAGACCCATTTATGATTTTTGGAAGTCAACCAATTAACACAGAATGGCACATCTTTTAATCTCAGAGAGTAGCTAGAAAAATAAAATGTTCATAGTTACATTAATGCTGAATGTACAAGAGTTTAAGACAATAAGCACAAGACAAAGATATCTATATCACTACTCTTACATGACATACCAGTATTGATAACTCAATATTTAGAGCATATAATGTTTTTATATCTACAAATTAACTGTAAATTTATAATCTACAAATTGATGTAAATAATAAGAGTTTAGTAAGGCAATTATTGGGCTGAGTGTTTATTGTTGGGTAAGGGTATTTTATAGATGCAATCTAAAAATCGTTAATGAACGAAAAAAACTATTTATACAAATGATTTTATATTTTACCCACTACTAAGAATCTTATCAAAGAAAGAGCTGTATTTAAAAAAATAAATGCCATATCTTTCCTTTCTATATATAAAATGTCTCAAAATTACCCTTCAAAATACCCATTTTAATGCTTTGTTTATATAACTTGTAATGAAATTTTAAGTAATTAAAATTATTAGTAGTAATTAGTTGTTTTTTTCTCTTTTAATTTGTTATAAAGTGCATGTGCTTGTGAGAGAGAGGAGTGAGGGAGTGAGAAAATAGCTCTTGGGGGTATGGCCATTCAGCAATCCCTTCTCCATTCTCTCAGAATTTGGGGCATGCATACACACGTGCCTGACACTCCTTAAGCCACCGAGTCAAGGATTCTTTTTTTTTTTTTGGTGGGGGGGAGGTTTTTTGCTATAGAGCGTGTGCTCTCGCCAGACAGACAGACAGAGACAGAGAGATAGAAAGCGAGAAATCACCCCCCAGGGGGGATGGGCCACGCCGCAATCCCTTTTCCTCCATTCTCCTCTAGGGATCTTGGGCACGCACCTACACACACCCGGCGTGGGTTTAAGCCGCTGGGTCCGGGACTCAAACCACAGTCGACCTCATGGGAGTCCAGCAACATAGCCATTACACTAACTGCTGGTCCCCCGAGTCAAGGATTCTAAACTTGCAGTAGACAATGTGAGATCTGGCTGCCTTCATTACCGTGCCACAGGCTAGACCAATGATCAGTTTTAAGGTCATAATATACAGAACCTTAAAGTGAATATGTAGGTATTAAAAACAAATTTTGAAGAATTGTACTTTCATAATATTAACATTAAATTCTTTATTTGGTGAGCTAGAAACTAGAAATTTTGAGTGATACATAAATAAGTATAATTTTTAAAATTTTAATCGGTCTTTTTCTTGAAATTTTTATCATGTCAAAATATTAAAAATGTCATGGGCCGGCAGGTGGCATGCTGGATAAGGCTGCTGGACTCCCACATGGCCAATCATGGTTCGGGTCTCAGACCTGGTGGCTTGCTTTCTCATATTCTCTCTTGCTCTCTCTCTCTCACTCTATCCTTCTCTGATAAAATGAAAAATAAATAAATGGATAAAGTTAAATAAAAATATTCTTTAAAAAATAAAATTACAAACTATTAAAAATGTGATAAACTTAGTAAGCTTATGAAAGAAGCAAACTTTTCTCTGTCATATTCATTTTAAAACATGAAAATTTCTGTATTTTTAATTTTTTAATTCTTTTAATTCTTTAATTCTTCAACTTTTGCATTTTCCAAATGCAAAATACCCAGTGAATATATTATTAGTTATTCATTTTATGATTATTTACATTTAATTATTAAATATTAATAAACACATATGATAAAACAATAATTCTACTAAAATAATAATTCTACTAAATAATAATTCTACTAAAATAATAATTCTACTATTATGATAAAATAATTCTACTAAAAATACTTACATTTATGTAAGGTATTATTTTTATTATAACAAAAATGTTGCTAAGTAGCTGTTGATAATAGAAGTGGTCATTGCAGATATAATGCCCTACTTTTAGGAATGAAATACTGTTTGAGTTCTCTTCACATTACAGAATTAGCACAGGAATCTGCTTCCAATTAAAGAAACTGTGGGAGAACCCAGCTGTATTTGGGATTTGGCAAATGTATTAAACTGTGCTCCAAATGCTTTGGTTTCAGCGAAGCCTATAAAGTATGTTCTCATGTCGTTTCCTCCCTAACTTTAAAACACATGTACGGTGCATGAATCTGTCAGCCTCTTCTACTTACTATGGTTAGAAGAAGCTTTAATATTCAATGGTTGTAATATTTTTATCTCTAATACACACAAAGGATAAAAAAAGAATATTCATGATATTCATGAGGTCACCTGTGTAAACCAAAGGATTTGTATTCTGGTTGTCAAGAATGTTTAGAAAATGACTCACTTTTGCATAGAACCAAGAAGCTGAGTTTTGCCAACGGTTGGTGGCACTCAGTCTATGAGTGGTTTGGATTCAGTTTGAAATATAAAAGCCAAGCAAACAACGAGGTTGTTTCAGGATAGGTTTAGCATTCCCACAACTACTCTTCATGTCCTGTGCAATAACATTTTTAAAACGATGGTTCTAAAGCAACTTTGTTACAGAGAAAATGTTATCTAAGGGTATTAAATCAAAATTAGAGGATATAAAAATCACACGAGCTTTAGAAATTGGAATGAATAGAATGGAAATAATACAGAGAAACCACTAAATTAATCTAAAGTTTTTTTAGTCATGACAGTCATCCTTAGGATTTATATGGTCTACTTCACCCCTTAAAAGTATAATAGAGCAACATATTTCTCTTCCATTAGCTCATTGGTAATAGTTTCCCCATGTTCAATACTTCATAATAGAAAGTTCTAGAAATGAGATAAAAAGAAACATACAAGTGGACATCACATTTTTAATGTCGCACTTCTAGATTTAAAAGATCATAGAAAAGAGGAAGCAATGTATTTCTTCTTTGGGATGCACAGGGAAACACAATAACATAATTAGAAATTACTAACATATCTATAGTACTTACTGTATGCCAAGAACTGTTTAAAACTTTGACCTAATCTACTATATTCAATCTTTCCAACACCTCTGTGAGGTAGATTTTGCTAGTATCAATATTCTGTACAAAGAAAAGGAAATGTAGAAAAGCAGAAATGAAAGATTACGAAGCTATTGCATTGCATACTGGTATTCAGATGCAGACAGGAAGCCGTGATAAAGTATCTTTAAGCACTGCACTGTGTAATGCAGAGCATGACAAAGCCAGGCACAAATGGCTTACATGCACAGTTTAAGAAGCATAAATAGATTGTCACTTATTAAGCCTTGAGATCTCCAGGATGTGATTCAATGTATTAGAACTTCAATTTTGATTTTTCTTTTTATTTGTAAAATAATAACTCTGGCATGGAATTATTCCTATTTTAAAAAAAGAATGTAAGTTCTTGGCACATATTAAACACACAACCCAGTTAAAATACATGTCAGTTCCCACTGATATGAATATTTCACCTGTGTGCTATTCACATCTCAGGTTGAAAATAGTACAGGATTCCTTGTTAAACCTGGAGTAATGAATGTGTTTGTGTACTTCCTCTCTTTTCACATATTCCATGAAAAATGTCTAGAAAGGGTTAAAAAAGAGAGTAAAGTTAGGGAATTTCCCAGTAGGATCAAAGAAAAAAAAAAAAAGAGGAGAAGAGAAGAGAAGGCAGCAGATGGAAGTTTTCAACATAAGGAAGCTGGAAGGAAAGTGGGCAAATGGTGAAAAAGCAACGTGTGGGAGAACACTGAAGTCTAAATATCTGAAAGCATAAGAAAGCCAAAGGAAATTCATATGCAACATGTACCAAGAGAAGTCTAAAATACATGAGACACCATGAACTTTGATGACAGAGTGGGTAAAATAAAAACAAGGAAACTAGGGCCAGCTGGTGGCACAGTGATTAAGACTATTGGATCCCACAGGGCTGACAGTGTGGTTCGAGTCTTGAACCCAGTGGTCTGAAAATCATACCAGATGTGTGCATGCATATCCAAAATCCCAAAAAGAGAGCAAAATGACCTGTAGTATGACTATTCCCCATGGGGCAGGGGGCGGGGAAGGGAGTGATCTCTCGCTTTCTGTCTCTGTCTCTCTCCAATGTGCATGTATGTCCTCTGGCAATGTAAAAATAAAATAGTTGAAAGATAATGTGAAAAAAGCCACATTGTAGCTGTCCCGTCTGTCTCCACACAATCATGACTAGCTCTCACTGGTATCCTCTGTCCCTCCAGATGGAGGATTGCTCTATGGCAGTGATGTCCTAGAAGGACCCTAGACTCAGAGACACTGCAAGGAGTGGAAACTCTGGGTGCAATCTGAAGACAGAGATTAAGTAAAACTTCACATGCTGAATCGTGGATCATGACCTTGACGCAGCCACCACAGAATTCACTCTACTGAGCTTTGATAAAAGAGGCAGCTCCAAAGAAAGTCAGAAAAAGTCAAAATGGTGCTACTTACTGACTGCTCTTTGCTACTTTTTTTCTAATTCCAAAGAGTACGTGTGCTTGTCAGAAAAAGAAAGAGAGCAAGAGCGAGAGCGAGAGAGAGAGAGAGAGGAGAAAGGAGAGTGAGTCCCCGATAAGGTATGGCCACATCACATCCTTTGGCCCCCATTTCTCCATCTAGTAGGATCTGGGGCACATGCACACACACGGTGTGTTTATTAACTTGCTCTGGCTGGGCATGTTCAAACCACCATCAACCACGTGAGATCTGGCTCCGTCTGCAGTGTGTTTCATCACTGCACTGCAGGACTGTCCCTGCTTATCACCATTTTTTCTTCTCTCTTTTTGAGATTTTCACCATAGGGCACATGTGCTCCCCAGAGAGACAGAGAGTGAGAAATCTCCCTCTAAGGGGATGACCACACCATGTTCCCTTCTCCTCCAGTCTCCTCTCAGGATTTTGGTCATGCATGCACCCATGACCAGCATGTTTTAAGTCACCAAATCTGGGATTGAAACCACCGTAGACTATGTGGGAGTCCAGGGGTGTAACCGTTATGCCATCAACTGGTCCCGCTCATTACCATTTTAAGAGGCTTCACGTAAATGAAGTTGGCAAGAGATACCTTTGCCAAGGAGAGAAGAGAATGCAGTTTTGCTGGAAACTGTCTGTCCCAGTCTATTACCTTCACTTCATACTTGCTGAAGTCAGCTTAATATGGGGTCTTACTTAGTTGGGGAAAACTAGCCATTTTCTGTAAAACAAACATGAGACAAGATGGGACCCCTAAACCTCCCTCAGTAACATTCCAATATGTTCTCAACTGGGAAGATCCATTAAATAGATCATTCTAGGGGGCAGTAGGTGGTGCAGTGATTAAGATGCTGGACTCCCACATGGCCCAACTGCAGTTCAAGTTCCAGACCTGGAAGCTTGAAACTCATCCAAGCATGTGTATGTGTGTACCTAAAATCCCAAGAGGAGAATGGAGAAGAAGAGATTACCACACCACCATCTCCCCTGGGGGATGATTTCTCACTTTCTCCCTCTCTTGTCTCTCTCTACCTCTCTATTGACTGCATGTGCTCTATAGCAAAAATCTCTCTCTAAAAAAAATTATCATTCTACTTACGTTGTTTTACAGAGCAGTTTTCATTAAGTTCATCTTTTGAGTGTGTTATAAATGATACTTACAACCTTATCTTTACATTTTTCTCTCTCCATGCTTCTTTTTAAACTATTTTCTTTTTCACTTCTTTTTTTCCCTTCTCCTCCTCTTTCTCTTCATGTTTAATGAGCAAGAGAGAGATAGAAAGTGAGAGAGAGCAAGGGAAAGAAAGAGACAGAGAGAGAGATGTCTGAGTATCTTGCTATGTCATGATCCTTCCTAGACTAGCCTCCCAGTTAGTCAGGTCCATAGGCCATACCACAATACAGCCTGTGTAGGGTGAGTTGGGAACAAAGCCCAGGCTTTCGCTATGGATTCAGCCATTATACCATATCAGGTATCTTACTGCTTGAGCCAGCATAGTTGAGCCACAGTCTGTTTTTCATACTATTTTCTAATTTTTCCCAAGGTTTCACTAAGATTATTCATTGACCTTTTAATTTCAGATATTATATCTTTCCTGTCATGACTATCAATTTAAATCTTTTCATACATTGCAGTTCTGTATTAAAATTCTACATCCTTGCAGTTTATATGCACCTTATCCTCAGTTTTTTTAATATTACCATCATAATCTTGTTTATATTACATTGGATTGCATTTCACTTTATAGTGTATTACATTGCTTTTTCAAAAGGGAATGCCATGCATGCCAGTCAATATAGAGACATTAATCTCCCCACCTCATCGATTCAATATCTTTTCAGTGTTTTTCCCAATCATTATTACTATTATTCTAATTGTTTTTTAAAGAATCACTATTTCTCATTTTGCTTGTAAAAAGACTTTACCCATCATGAAATACTTCTCAGACCAATCCAGTTGAGAATACTATACACATCATCATCAACAGGTAATAAGCCATATCTGTGTCCCATTAACGTCCTGCCTCTCTATTTGTTCTCTTGCTATCTTTCTCTATCCTCTTCTCTTCACTCCCCAATTCTAGACTGTCTTATTCTCATTAAGTACTTTCACTGCTTTTATGTCCTCCAATATTTCACTCTCTACCATACAGTGCAGATAGTCGGTATATATTGAGTGGATACACACAATATCTTTCTTTCATAGCCTGGCTTACTTCACTCAGCAATAGATCCTCCATATCTGACCACTTTCTATCAAATGCCAGGGTCTTGTTATTTTTTGGCACATGCACACACACGGTGTGTTTATTAACTTGCTCTGGCTGGGCATGTTCAAACCACCATCAACCACGTGAGATCTGGCTCCGTCTGCAGTGTGTTTCATCACTGCACTGCAGGACTGTCCCTGCTTATCACCATTTTTTCTTCTCTCTTTTTGAGATTTTCACCATAGGGCACATGTGCTCCCCAGAGAGACAGAGAGTGAGAAATCTCCCTCTAAGGGGATGACCACACCATGTTCCCTTCTCCTCCAGTCTCCTCTCAGGATTTTGGTCATGCATGCACCCATGACCAGCATGTTTTAAGTCACCAAATCTGGGATTGAAACCACCGTAGACTATGTGGGAGTCCAGGGGTGTAACCGTTATGCCATCAACTGGTCCCACTCATTACCATTTTAAGAGGCTTCACGTAAATGAAGTTGGCAAGAGATACATTTGACAAGGAGAGAAGAGAATGCAGTTTTGCTGGAAACTGTCTCTCCCAGTCTATTACCTTCACTTCATACTTGCTGAAGTCAGCTTAATATGGGGTCTTACTTAGTTGGGGAAAACTAGCCATTTTCTGTAAAACAAACATGAGACAAGATGGGACCCCTAAACCTCCCTCAGTAACATTCCAATATGTTCTCAACTGGGAAGATCCATTAAATAGATCATTCTAGGGGGCAGTAGGTGGTGCAGTGATTAAGATGCTGGACTCCCACATGGCCCAACTGCAGTTCAAGTTCCAGACCTGGAAGCTTGAAACTCATGCCAAGCATGTGCATGTGTGTACCTAAAATCCCAAGAGGAGAATGGAGAAGAAGAGATTACCACACCACCATCTCCCCTGGGGGATGATTTCTCACTTTCTCCCTCTCTTGTCTCTCTCTACCTCTCTATTGACTGCATGTGCTCTATAGCAAAAATCTCTCTCTAAAAAAAATTATCATTCTACTTACGTTGTTTTACAGAGCAGTTTTCATTAAGTTCATCTTTTGAGTGTGTTATAAATGATACTTACAACCTTATCTTTACATTTTTCTCTCTCCATGCTTCTTTTTAAACTATTTTCTTTTTCACTTCTTTTTTTCCCTTCTCCTCCTCTTTCTCTTCATGTTTAATGAGCAAGAGAGAGATAGAAAGTGAGAGAGAGCAAGGGAAAGAAAGAGACAGAGAGAGAGATGTCTGAGTATCTTGCTATGTCATGATCCTTCCTAGACTAGCCTCCCAGTTAGTCAGGTCCATAGGCCATACCACAATACAGCCTGTGTAGGGTGAGTTGGGAACAAAGCCCAGGCTTTCGCTATGGATTCAGCCATTATACCATATCAGGTATCTTACTGTTTGAGCCAGCATAGTTGAGCCACAGTCTGTTTTTCATACTATTTTCTAATTTTTCCCAAGGTTTCACTAAGATTATTCATTGACCTTTTAATTTCAGATATTATATCTTTCCTGTCATGACTATCAATTTAAATCTTTTCATACATTGCAGTTCTGTATTAAAATTCTACATCCTTGCAGTTTATATGCACCTTATCCTCAGTTTTTTTAATATTACCATCATAATCTTGTTTATATTACATTGGATTGCATTTCACTTTATAGTGTATTACATTGCTTTTTCAAAAGGGAATGCCATGCATGCCAGTCAATATAGAGACATTAATCTCCCCACCTCATCGATTCAATATCTTTTCAGTGTTTTTCCCAATCATTATTACTATTATTCTAATTGTTTTTTAAAGAATCACTATTTCTCATTTTGCTTGTAAAAAGACTTTACCCATCATGAAATACTTCTCAGACCAATCCAGTTGAGAATACTATACACATCATCATCAACAGGTAATAAGCCATATCTGTGTCCCATTAACGTCCTGCCTCTCTATTTGTTCTCTTGCTATCTTTCTCTATCCTCTTCTCTTCACTCCCCAATTCTAGACTGTCTTATTCTCATTAAGTACTTTCACTGCTTTTATGTCCTCCAATATTTCACTCTCTACCATACAGTGCAGATAGTCGGTATATATTGAGTGGATACACACAATATCTTTCTTTCATAGCCTGGCTTACTTCACTCAGCAATAGATCCTCCATATCTGACCACTTTCTATCAAATGCCAGGGTCTTGTTATTTTTTATGGCTGAGTAGTATTCCATAGAGTATATATACCACACTTTTCCAATCCATTCATCAGCTTGTGGACATTTAGGTTGGTTCCATGTCCTAGCAATTGTGAACAATGCTGCAATAAACATTGATGCGCAAGCACTTTTCTGACTGAGCGTTCTCCTGTCCTTTGGGTAGATACCCAGAAGTGGGACTGCTGTATCAAATGGTAGTTCTATTTGTAGGTCTTTGAGGAACCTCCATATTGTTCTCCACAGTGGTTGAACCAGTTTACATTCCCACCAACAGTGTGGGAGGGTTCCTTTTTCACCACATCCCCGCCAACACTTATCACTTTTTATATTCTTAATCTTTGTCATTGTGACAGGGGTTAGGTGGTATCTCATTGTGGTTTTTATCTGCATCTCCCTTATGATGAGGGATGCTGAGCATTTCCTCAGGTTTTTTGGCTGTTTGTATGTCTTCCTTAGAGAGATTTTTGTTCAGCTCCTTTTCCCATCTTTTGATTGGGTTAATCTTTTTTTTTTTTTTTTTGCATAAGACACTTGAGTTCCCTGTTTATTCTGGTTATCAGTCCTGTGTCTGAGGCATACCTTATCCTCAGTTTTAATTAACATCTTGTGTATAATTCTTTTAGCTGTGTCTATTACTTTTAATCTCTAGATAACCTATCGATATGCTTGGAGTATTTATTCCTTCTCTTGATTACCAGTCATATTTTTCCAATCTTTTTGCACGTCTAGTAATTTTTGTAATATGTTGAAATTTGTTATAAAAGAACCACATAGATTCCGTATGATATGACCATCCATCAGAGGTTTCTTCTTTCCTTTGCTAGACACATTTAATGAAGAGCTGAGATACCAACGACTTAGAAATTGAATTCTTTCAAGATTTGCTCATACTTTTACTTTTAGCAAGGCTCAGTTTACCACTGACTAAGCCCTGCTGCTCAAGTACGGCCTCCCTGAGCTTTTGACAGAAGGTATGCCAAGCATAATATTTTTCTACTCATCTATGACTTAAAATCAAGCTTTATTGCCAGAGGTTTGAAGCCAAGTATTCTATTATTTGACCTTCAAATTTTGCAACTTCTTTTAGGGAGATGTTAGCTGTGTGTTTTAATAATCCACCTTCTGTCTTTCTTCATTTTGTTCTCTTTAATATTCACAAGTCTGCAGAAAATTTCACTCTGCCTTTAAGCCTAGCATCTCAACCTCTTGGATAACCCAGAACTCAGCCATGTGTCAGAATCTCTCAGATTTATGGTTTGTCACTTCCATTTTTTTATGACAATTAAAAGCTTTGCTGATTTTTATTTCTTAGTAGTAGGCTTATGCTTGGATTAAGCTTGTTCTCTGTCTTCATTTACAGCTTGTCAGAGCTTTTAGGAGTTTTTAGAAGTTAGTGGTTTTATGATCACCTCATAATGGTTCTGCCCTCTTTGATATCTGTGTCCTTTTAACTGTCAATGCAACCTCTAGAGCTCCAAATCTCTACTGGTTGCAAATGGACTATGAAATGCGTGCTTTTCTAAAGCACTCACCAAGATGTGGCTTTGAACAAAACAAACAAACAAAATAACTTTCAAAATCCAGAAGCCACGGAGTTTTGTAAGAGAAAACAGTTACCAAAATGTTTGGTATGGTGTTGGCCAAATTAGGAAGATCTTGCACCTTCTACATAGCAGGATTTGATAACCCTAATGAACCAATCATGTTAGTTGGTATAATATTCTTGACTTTTCTGAAATAAGAGATTTTACTATGGTATTCTGCCCATTATTTGGTTGTGTGGGAACTCAGGGAATGGGTGAATAATAACTCACCTGTTAGTTTATAGGTTGTCAAATAATGGCTAGATTTAACTGAGGCAATGGTGAGAATTATATGTTCTTTGAGCTGGGTCAAGTAGCAAAACTCTTTGGATCATATTATGTCCTAAAGTATGTTGTAAATATACAAAAAATATATAAAATGACTCTTGCGCATGTGGATGATCAGGTTATGAGAGAATAGTAGTCACCAACCAATATCTAATCTTTTATTCTACTCTTTGTATAACAACATTGCCAGAGATTTAGTTGAATTCATGGTAGCTAGAAAAACTCTTATAAATTAGAAATAGCTTCCTGGATATGAGTAGAATGGTGTATGTCACTTCTGGTAACTGACTTCTTTTTCTTCCTTTGCCACCCAGGGGACTGTGAATGCAGTGGTGAGTTTGACTATGCAGACAAAATACTCAAGGGAATGGTAAAGTACCAATATAGAAGACACTTGGAACTCTGGGCAAGCTCAAGTGACAAAGCTTTCCAGTACATCTCTTCCCCAAGCCCTGCAATACAACTACAACAGATTCTCATCTTCGACTGTTATAGAAGAGAGAGACAAGATGTTTATCATTTTTAATCCATCATCCCTTTATTCTGTGTTAAAATAGTAAAACCAATACTGTACTTAATATATATGCCTTGTAGAGTATTAATATTTTTTTAAATATGCAATTTATGTTGATTAAAATATAAAATTATATTTTAGAAACAAAAAAATGCTGGCCCAATGTTGGAGACATCAGATATTACCAAGTTACAGCTCATCATGTTAATATTATTTTGGCAGACTAAATAACAGTATTTTGTGTTTGTAGAAACATTATTCACAACAAACTTTCACATATGATTAATTTAATGTTAATGATATCATTTATTAAGAATTATAGTATTTATGATCATACTTAAGACTGATACTCTTAATAGAATTTCTAGTTGCAGGATACCGAGGCATCAGTCACCTGCAGATATGATCTGATCTTGGTGGAAAGAGCACATGACGTGAGAACCAGAGCACTGGTGTGTCCTAACTCTCCCTGTCCTCTCTCACCAGGTGTGTGCCCAAAGGCAAACCATGGACTCTCTGTGAACCTCAGTCTCTTTATCTACTGACATGTATTGAATATTATAATCTCTCATATTTCACAGGATGAAGTTAGTCAGGTTCAAATGAAATAATGTATATGAAAGTAATGTGCAAAATGTCAATCAAATATGTAAATGTCAGAAAATAGATGAATAGTGGAAACAAGTTGCTTCTAAAACAAAAATGAGACACAATCAATGGCAAGGCAGGAAGGAGAATAAACAGTAAATAAAACTACATCTAATAGTGAAAAGTGAAAGTAAATATATATATATTCTGAGATTAACATTTAGATATATTAAGATATATAAAGCTCCTGTTAATTAAAATAATGTGGATCAGAAATTGTAGTGCATTTCATTGAACATCAATTAAATATTCCAGAATTTTTGATCTGTTGGGAGCTCCTATAAATACTTGGTAACTGATGTTAAAAGTACCAAGAAAAAAAATCTGTTAAGAAACAACTAATTCTGCAGCTAAAAGCTTTGTTCCATTTAATTAGCCAAGTTAATTCTGAGGTTAAAGACTTAGATACTTTCAATAGATTTTTTTTTCCATTCAGTATGAAATAAATGGAATACTTTGAAACAAATAGAAAAATATATGAACATGGAGAGAATACAACTTTAAAATGTTGGTAATGATTATGAAAAGCATTTTTTATTGTAGTCACATAGTCCTCAACACAAAGAAGAAATAAGAAAACAAAAGCAAGGTTGAGATTATATTTGATTCCTTACTAGAGTGGAAATGTAGAGGCATTAATGCCAAAATGTATAACTTCAGTATATGAAAATGTCTTTCTCCTAGAAATTACACTAAGACACTATCTCATAAAAATATGTCTTTATTACCTTAAAATGCAAACCTAAATAATTAAATTGAACACTTTAATAGCTGAGCTAGAATAGCCAGACATTACTTTTCGAAGTTCATTTTCTAAAGTATGTAACTATCATTGATATTTTTATATTTTAAAAACAATCAGCTTTATTCACAATGCAAATTAATTATCCACATATTTATTTTAAATAGCTTGTTCCCTAAAACAGACTAAGTATCCAATAATCAATTTAAGTCATTTTAATTATGGATATAGTAAATACACCATTAAGTTTTAAAATTCATTCTTAAATTTAGTTAAAGTTCAGTAGTGTTTTGTCTTTTTCTTAATAGAGAACTATTAAAGAGAATATTAATTAAAAAATTATTCTTCTCTTTTTAAATGTCTAAGGAATCAACACAAGCAAATAGCAAAAAAAAAAAGAAGAGAAAGAAACATAAATAAATCAATTAAAATGGACAAAGGATCTGATGAACATTTCTCAAAAGACATAATCATTTCTCAAAAGACATAAAAATATAGAAATGATCAACAGGTATATCAACTGTATCAAAAGATATTCAACATCACTAATCAGAGAAATTCAAATCAAAAGCACAATGAGAACAATTTATACCTCTTAGGATAGCTATTGTCAAAATATTGGCAAGGGTGTAGAGAAAACAGAACTCATGTGCATTGTTGGAGGGGCTCTAAAATGGTGCAGTTCTTATGAAAATATTATGGAGATTTTGTATAAAATTTAAAATAGAACTATTACACAACCCAGCAATCATTATGTTGGAAATACACTCAAAGGAAATGAAATTAGTGTCTCATAGAGATGTCTGCACTCCCATGTTCATTGCAATGTTATTCACAACCAAGACACAGACACCCTAAGTGTATGTCAACAGATGAATGGTTAATTACACAATTGAATGCTATTCAGCTTTTTTAAAAAAGATCCTGATAAAGTAGGAGGCATCTCACTTCCTAATCTCAAAACATATTACAAAGCTGTTATAATCAAAACAGCATGACACTGGCACAAAAACAGCCAGGTAGACCAATGAGATAGAATTGAGAAACCTCAAAAAAAAAAAAAAAATGCAGCTAACTGATCCTGGACAAAGAGCACAAGGCAATACAGTGGGAAAAGAGAACATCTCTTCAGCAAATGTTGATGGAAAAACTGGATATCCACCTGCAGAAGAATGAAACTGTATCCTTATCTCTCACCATTAACAAAAAATCAACTCAAAATGGATTAAGAATCTAGAAATAAAACCTCAAATATAAAAGTACTAGTGGAAAACACAAGGATAACTCTTGGAGACCTTGGAGTAGGCGAAGACTTTTTAAAGATCCCCAGAGCATGAGCAATACACCCGAAAATAGACAAGTGGGACTATATTAGTCTAAAAGGCTTCTGCACAGCAAAAGAAACAATAACTAGAGTAGGAAACCAACCCTCAGAGTGGGAGAATATATTTGCAACCTATACTTCAGATAAGAGACTGATAACCAGAATATATAGGGATCTCAAGAAACTTACCTGAAAAAAAGAAAAAATCCAATTAAAAGATGGGAAAATGAGCTGAACAACTTTCAAAGGAAGATATATAACAGCCAAAAAGTTCAACATCTCCTATCATAAGGGAAATGCAAATCAAAACCACAATGAATGAGATACTACTTAATCCCAGTCAGAAGAGCTAAAATTAAAAAAAAAAAAAAAAAAA